>NC_138211.1:11833377-12111540 GCF_964194415.1 Vipera berus | reverse complement strand
AAACACAGCATACCTAACATAAGTAAGGGGTCAATTGGCAGGCATGGAGTATGAATCCCTTGGGCACATTGGCTTAGCAGTTAAAGACGTTGAGTTTGTCAACTGTAGAGCTGACAGCCTGGGATTCAAGACCCAAGCTGCACACAATAGGGTGAACTCCCATTACTTGACCCAGCCCCTGCACACCTAACAGTTCAAAAGCATGCAAACGTGAGTAGATTGAATTTATTAAATTTATATGCCGCCCTTCTCCCTAAGGACTCAAGGTGGCTCACAACAATAAAAAGTTAAAAAACATAAAATACAAAATTTAAAAAAGAATTAAACCATAAATGTAATAAATACATAACAATTAACCCAATAAAACCAAATTTAAAACTATAGTCAGTCCAGGCCCGATTGTTGGAACATCCATGTCTTCAGGTCACGGCGGAAGGACCGAAGGTCAGGGGCCATCTGCAGCTCCGGAGGCAACTCATTCCAGAGGGTCAGCACGCCCACAGAGAAGGCTCTCCCCCTGGGGGTCACCAGCTAGCATTGCTTAGCCGACGGAACCCTGAGGAGGCCGACTCTGTGGGAGCGAACCAGGCGATGGGAGGTTGACAATGGCAGCAGGTGGTAGCAGGTGGTACCACATCGGTGGGAAGATAATAGTGCACCTTTGGTATATAGCCATGCTGGCCACATGACCATGGAAAATATCTTTGGAACAATGCCCACCAATGATGGGCACCGTGCTCTAAGGTCAGACGCAACTGATAGAGAAATCTATACCTTTACCACAGCAAAATACAACTTCCTTTCTCATTGTTTTCAGATTGCATGATAATTAGAATTATAGCGTTTTTTCCCCTTTGCAAAGAGCTTGGGTTTTTATCTTTTTTTTAAAAAATCCCCCCATAATCTCACAAAACAAGAGCTTGCTTCCAAATCATGAAGAAATCTGTAGATGGTTGGGAAGGAAGAGATTTGCGTCAACCAGCTTCCTGTTCTCCCTTCAGTTCCCTTTACTTTACTAAACTCAATTAATAACTTTAAAAAACTAAAGTCAAATTCAATTAATTTCAAATGCTATCAAGCCATATGGCTTAAATCATAGGTGGCCTCTAAAGACCATTAGAATGGTATGTTTTTAATGCGACAGAAGGGAGAAAAATGTTAAATACCTGTAATCTTATTCACTATATTTGATTATAATTAAATGTAATGAAATCATATCAGGTTGACTTTTCATTCTGGTCCTACTTTTTTACTCTTGGAAATATGGCTCTCAGCCACACACAAAAATTCTACACTGCTTAAATTAACATCCAGAAATGTAAGTATGTGTGATATGTGTATGTTCAAAGGAAGAATTTACTTCTCTTTTTATATCTGAATAAGTGTTCTTTCTATTAGAATTTCAGGCAGAAGGCAATTTAAACATTTGGTCTGATATTGTACATGTTTATTTTCAACTTCAGCTTATTTGTCCTTTTCCTAAAGCAATCTAAACCTTAAGAACCTAATTCTACATGATGAAATGAATAAACACACAAGGCAAACACTCTGTGAAGTACGGATTGTCATGTAAAAACCTCTGTGACTTTGCATTATCTTTTTTTGCAAATATTAAAAATGCCTGGAAATGTACTATGTAATTATCAAGGGAACAATTCAAGGCAGCTTAGACCTACTTTTGACAGATAAATACACCAACCTTCTACACCACAATGTTCAGTCTCAGATTTATCACCAGACATTTTGAATAATTCCACACACCATCAGTAAGAGTCACAACTGCACCTTTTAAAACCCTCTGGCCAATGATGAGTGCTGTAGGTTGACCTAGTGTCTATCCCAAGGATCCCCAATCCCCGGTCCGTGGACCAGTAGCGGGCCGCGGCATGCCAACAACCAGACTGCACAAATAAGCAAAGCCCCATCTGCAAGATGAAGGCAGCACACAAAACCACACCCCCTCTGGTCCGTGGAAAAACCTCTCTCCACGGAACTGATCCCTGGTGCCAAAAAGTTGGGGGCCTCTGGTCTATCACACAAGATAGAGTCAAGTAAAAGTTACTTTCAGTGTCCAAAGAAGTGTCCACAATAAAGCATATTATGACTTAAGATAATGGCTTGGATTCCCACAACACCTACTGTGCTACCCTACCTGATTTTACCAGATGGGTGGTATAAAAACAGGTAGTCCTTGACTTACAACAGTTCACTTAGTGCAGCATCCCCCCAACCTTTGGGCAACATGAACCAGTTCTGCGGGGAGAAGTTTTTTTCACAGATCAGAGGGGGCATGGCTTTGCATGCTGCCTTCATCCCGTGTACGTGGTTTCGCTTTTTTGCACGGTCCAGTTTCTGGCATGCGTGGAACGGTGCTGGTCCATGGACCGGGGATTGGGGATCCATGGTTTAGTGACCATCCGAAATTACAACATGGCTGAAAAAAGTGAAGTATGACCATTTTTCACACTTACAACCATTACAGCATCCTCATGACCACATAAACAAAATTCAGGTGCTCAGCAGCTGACTCATATTTATGGAGGTTGCAGGGTCCCAGAGTAATGTGATCATCTTTTGAGACCTTCTGACAAGCAGTCAATGGGGAAGCCAGATTCACTTAACCACGGTGTTACTAACTTAACAAATGCAGTGATTCACTTAATAACTGTGGAAAGGTAGATCATAAAACTCACTTAACAACTGACTCAGCAATAAAAATTGTGGGCTCAACTGTGGTCATAAGTCAAGGACTGCCTGTAAACAGTGCAAGTCTAGTCACTGTTTAGTCAGTCTAACATCAATACCTGGGAAGATCCTGGAAAAGATAATCAAGAAACAGATCTGCAAACAACTAGAAGCAAAGTTAGTAGTAGCCAGCGTGGGTTTGTTAAAAACAGGTCATGCCAAACCAATCTTATTTCATTCTTTGATAAAGTGACTAAACTAGTAGACCAGCGAAATGCTGTGGACATAGCATACTTAGACTTCAGTAAGGCATTTGATAAAGTAGACCACAACCTACTGCTTGGTAAGCTAGAAAAAGGTGGAATAACACAACATCACCACCAGACTGATCTGTAGCTGGCTGGCAAACCATACTCAGTGAATAGTCCTCAATGGCAGTACATCCACATGTAGTGAAGTAAGCAGTGGGGTACCACAAGGTTCCGTCTTTGGCCCAGTACTCTTCAATATCTTCATCAAAGACTTAGATGAGGGAATTGAAGGAGAACTCATCAAATTTGCAGATGACACCAAACTGGCAGGAGTAGCCAACACCCCAGAAGACAAACTCAGGATCCAAAAAGATCTTGACAAACTTGAACAATGGCCCCTATCCAACAAAATGAATTTCAATGTGGACAGTGAGGACAGTTAACCAGTGGAACAGCTTGCCTCCAGAAATCATGGGTGCTCCATCACTGGAGATTTTTAAGAAGAGGCTAGAGTCTAGAGTCTAGACAGTCACTTGTCTGAGATGACATAGGTTCTGCTATGCTAGAGCAGGGGGCTGGACTAGAAGACCTCCAAGGTCCCTTCCAGCTATATTCTATTCTAGTTTGGAAATAGATGCTAAAATAGTAGAAACCAACATATTTAAATAAGAGCAGAAGACACTTCTAGCACTGAAGTGTTTACAAAGGAGATACTATAAATGTAATCTACACTATGTCAAGCATTTAATTAAGGCAGAATGATACCAAAATTCAAGATATGTTCATATTTTGGCAACGCCATCTTATATTTATTATCCTCTTTCATAATATCACAGAAAAACTGCCATTATGTATGTTTCTTTAATCAGTTAAGAGTTCCAGAAGAGGGCAGATGACTCTGCCACATTAACTTCTCTAACATTTAGACAGATGGATAATTCTGGATTTTTATGAACATAAAAGCATTTTCTATGATTTTTCTTGTAAATCTTTCAACTTCCATGGTGTGAAAAAAAATCAGCTTGTTTACAACTGTTAACGGAATGCAAGTGAGCTTTGAGAAGCTTAAGCTTTATTGCAACCAGATGTTCCAGCCCTCTGAAGACAGCACTGTATTGCCTCTAATATAATTAAGGTTCTGATCTTCTCATCTACATGAGAATATGAGTTATCTCTCTGACTATTTCAGCCCTGGGAGAAACTGTAGAACAGGGGTCTTCAAACTTGGCCCTTTTATGACTTGTGGACTTCAACTCCCAGAATTCCTAGCCAGGCAGTGCCACAAGTCATAAAAGGGCCATGTTTGAAGACCCCTGCTGTAGGAAGTCTCCTTTAGGTATCGGTTACTTTTGTATCAAACAGTGTCTACAAACTACAATCTGTCAAGATCCAAAGAGATTCTAAAAAAAATAATCCTTGGATAAAAATGTGTCCAATATTATTATTCTAATTTATTAAAAACTAACACTGAATATATATGGCAAGTACCCATTATCTCCTCCGATGGGGAAAAATACCCGAAATCTCATAATATTATCAAATGTCATGAGATTGTGGGTCATGGAAGGTTTTTTTCTCCTTACATGCAGAAAATCAAGCAATCTTCTATAGCTGAATATTGGAATCATGCTAACCATCATGCAGATGCTCGTTCAGATGTTGCTTCCTTCATGGCCTTCATTCAATGTCTTGCAGATGCCATAGGTCAAGTTTTAAACACTATTCCAAGCCATTTATTTGCTTTATATAATGCACGCCATATATTAAGTCCTGGGTAAGATTTAAACACAGGTAGTCCTCCACTTACAATAGTTCATTTAATGACTCTTCCAACTTACAACAGCACTGAAACAAGTGATTATGACCATTTCTCAGACTCACAAAATGTTGCGGCATCCCCTTGGTCACATGATCGAAATTCAGATCCTTGGCCAAACTGGTTCATATTTATGACAGCTGCAGTGCCCCGGGGTCACGTCATCACTTTTTGCAACCTTCTTGACAAGCAAGAAGCCAGATGGGAAAGCCAGATTCACTTAACATCTGTGTAACTAACTGAACAACTGCAACAATTCACTTAACAAATGTGGCAAGAAACAACAAAATGGGGCAAAACTCACTTCACTTAGCAACAGCTCAATTGTGGTTGTAAGTCAACGGCTACCTGTATAACAACTGAATTCACTACCACGTTAAAGCACATACAGGTAAGCTACCTTGTGATATAGAACCAGCGTATTTCAACTTCCCGTTCATCTGCAATATGCACCTTAACAGAACAATCTTTAAGGGATCATTAATGGATTTAATGACAGCACAGCAGAATGAATTCCTCCACCTATCTCAACCGACAGGACCCCGTCCGTAACTCCTAATTTTCAGTCAGCATGGTGCCCCCATCATGGAAACCTGTGTATACAGGTTTCCCTGTTTCTGATCCTAACTGTTCAATAAACCTTGCAAGCAGACAGATCAATCAGGGCGTCTGGGAAAAATGTTCCTGTGCATGTCCACATCTCCCATTTTAATTAAGCCTCATTTATATGCAACCCGAAAAACCTACAAAAAGTGTAGAGATTTAATCTATGTGCCTAACAGAAAGCCGCTATTTCTTGTCTAACTCTAGAAATGCAACTTTTCTTTCTTTGCCTCTGTCAGCAGATAACCAAAGCTCAAGAGGCACAAATTCACTCAGATGAAGCTTCTGCCAAGTTATTAACACAGGTAGTCTTTGACTTATAACTATTCATTTAACAACTGCTCTAAGTTATGAATAGAATAGAATAGAATAGAATAGAATAGAATAGAATAGAATAGAATAGAATAGAATAGAATAGAATAGAATAGAATAGAATAGAATAGAATAGAATAGAATAGAAGCTGGAAGGGACCTTGGAGGTCTTCTAGTCCAGCCCCCTGCTCAAGCAGGAGAACCTATACCATCTCAGGCAGGTGAATGTCTAGTCTCTTCTTAAAAACCTCCGGTGATATTTCTGGGGGTAAGCTGTTCCACTGGTTGCTTGTCCTCACTGTTAGGAAGTTTCTCCTTAATTCCAGGTTGCTTCTCTCTTTGATCATTTTCCAATCATTGTTTCTCGTCCTTCCACCTGATGCTTCAGTGAACAACCTGGCCCCCTCTGCCTTGTGGCAGCCCTGAGATACTGGAATACTGCTATCATGTCTCCCCTATTTCTTCTTTTCTTTAGACTAGCCAAACCCAAGTTCCACAGCCGTTCTTTGTATGTTTTGGTCTCCAGGCATGACTTACAACTGGTCCTCGCGCTGATGACCCTTGCAGCATCCCTTCAATCACATCGTCAAAATTCAGGCACTTGGCAGCCAGCACATATTTACGATGGTTGCGGTATCTCATAATCAATTGATTGCCATTTACAACTTTCCCAGTGGGCTTCCAACAAGTAACGTCAATGGGGGAATCGGAATTTGCTTAAGGACTATATGATTTGTTTAACTACTGTGGCAAAAAAAAAGGTTGTAAAATCAGGCGTGGCTCACTTAATGACTGCATTGCTTAGTGGTGGAAGTTTTGAGCATGATTATGGCTGTATATCGAGTGCTAGGAGGATTTGAAACTAATCAAGGAGAGAAGCAACTTGGAATTAAGGAGAAACGTCCTAACACTGAGGACAATTAACCAGTGGAACACCTTTGCCTTCATCCCTGGAGGTTTTTTTTTTTTTTTTAAAAAAAAAAGACTGGAAAGCCACCTGTCTGAAATGGTATAGGGTCTCCGGCTTGACCAAGGGGTTGGACTAGAAGATCTCCAAGGTCCCTTCCTGCTGTCTTTTGATTAATATCTGTAGTTCAAATTGGTCCTGAGAGGGTTATATGTTGGCAAATGGCTAGCAAAGAGGATAGAAACAGCTTTCCAAATCCAACTTTGGGCATTCATTTAAAAAATATAATTTAGCTTCTAGCACTCAAAACAAGAAAGACAAGACAAAGTTTGCCCTTCAATCACAAAGGAGAAATTAAGTTTTGCCTGAAGGAGGGGGCAGTTACTTCTTCCGAAGGTAGCTGACACGTCTGATCAATATAGAAAGTGGACCTGGGTTACTTAGTTCTACATTTCAACGGAAGACCTTTCAAAAAACAGAAAGAAAGAAAGAAAGAAAGCTAGGTTTTTCTGTTTTGCTGTTTCTTTTTGCTGAAGCTACTATTGCCCTTTCAAAGTATGAAAGCTCTTGAACACTCTCCTGCTGTATTTCTAAGGAATAAAAGTCCTAAAGAACAGCCCTGAATTTCAAAACGCAGCATGTACAGAGACACTGAGTAAATGTCCCTTTACCAACGTTGCTCACTTAGAAAAAGCAACTATTCTTCCAGCAAAATGCCCCTTGTTCAGGAATCCACCTTTTATATCCCTGAGGTCTTCATGAGCATCATTTCTGCCTTGCCCCTGCATCTGGTTCTGATGTTTCCAGCAGTTCTCCAAGTACAACTACTGCTGACCTATTCCCCCTTTGAATGCTCTGGATGACAATTGAGGAACAGGCTCTGTAATTCAATGCTGGCAGGTCTGTGGGAAGAAAATCCTAGTGTTTCTCAAACTGGGCAAACTTCAACTCCCATTCATTTCACGGTCAAATGTTCCTTCCTTCCTTCCTTCCTTCCTTCCTTCCTTCCTTCCTTCCTTCCTTCCTTCCTTCCTTCCTTCCTTCCCATCATTCCATTGGAATCCAGCTTTCTGTAACTTGAGAAAAATTTATTCAGCTTCCTGACTCCGAGTACAGGTTGTAGGCGTCTTTGTGACACCTTTTAAGATAACGGATCAGGGCTATCATAGCCCCAACTGGTTTTCTCCATGCAGGGCTAAATATTCCTCTTTGTAGGAGTTAACTTCCAATTGAGGTCTTGCAGGTCCTTTGGTTGGGCTGTTTACTGTTAGTTAGTTTGGCAGTCCCTTGATTGGGGTACTGTTTATTTCTTGTTTGTTGGTCTTGGAGTTAATCCATGCTCATCTGGATGTTGATTTCTGGTGGGGAGGTGTTCTATGAGATCCAGTTTGGTGTAGTGGTTAAGGCATGAAGCTAGAACAGGGGTTCCCAACCCCCGGTCCCTGGACCAGTACCAGGCCACAGCATGCCAGCAAGTGGTTCGCACAAACAAGCAAAGCCCCATCTCTCTCTCTCTCTCTCTCTCTCTCTCTCTCTCTCTCTCTCTCTCTCTCTCTCTCTCTCTCTCTCTCTCTGGAATTTGAAGATGAGCAAACTGAAGTAATTAAATTGCATTGCCTTGCTTAGTTCAGTTAACATCCTCCAGCATTTGTTAAGAGCTAGATAAGGTTTCAACATGTGTAGATACTGCAAGTCCCTTCAAGCTTTTTATTTTTTATTAAGCTTCATTATTTTTAAAAAATACAAAAAAGTTAGAAAACTAAGAGAAAGAAAAAGAAAAAAGTGTGACTGATTTTTTTAAGGGTAGCAAAATATACACATACAAAAATCACTTCAACCTTTCACAACATTTCAAGCCATTTCCATAGTAACAAAATCATTCCAATCACCAAAACCTAAAATCAAAATTTCGTATTTTTTTTCCAGTTTTGAGCTAAAAGTCCAGAAGCAGTTTTCTAATAGAAACAAAGCTAGATACATACTTCTCTTTCATTAAAACAGATTCTCCATCTCTATCAGCACCGTTATGTCTACCATCCTCTCTTCCATTATGGGAATTATGGGAGCCATGATGGCGCAGTGGTTAGAATGCAGTATTGCAGGCTGATTCTGCATTCCACTGCTAGGAGTTCAATCCTGACCTGCTCAAGGTTGACTCAGCCTTCCATCCTTCCCAAGTTAGTAAAATGAGGACGCAGATTGTAAACCACTTAGAGAGAGCTGTAAAGCACTTTGGGGGTGGTATATAAGTCTAAGTGCTATTGCTAATTGTGTCTTTCCATGTTTGTGCAATAAAGACAAGTCCCACCAAGCTTTTGTGCTTGTGACTAGAAAAGACTGCAAGGAGATTCTTAACTTTCTCCATCACCAGCTGCCAAAGCATCCTCAGGTATTTGCAGAGGCCAGAAGAGACTTATGCACAAGAGCAAAGCCCATTAACCTCTTCTAATATCTCTTTGTACTTCTCTGTACAAATGACAGAGGTAAAAGATATAGGAAGATCAATGCAGCGTGACACCCTTCACGGAAGCAAAGCACATCATTTTGTTGTTTTGACAATCACATCACCTCCACCGAGCAAAGCTCTGCACCCAGGTGAAGGTGGGTCACCTTGCCCAGAGCTAGTAAGGACCACTCTTACTTGAGGTCAGCAAACAAACATGTTTTCCCTTATTCTTGCCACAAGCAAACCCCAGAAGCAAAACTAAGACATTCCAAGAATTAAAACAATGCTAGGTAAGACTTTAAAAAGTTGCTGATTAACCAAACCCACAGGGTTGTTAGAAAGAAGCAGGAATATTTAAACAATACGTTTAACTTAGTTATCTAACAGTCTTATAGGAATAGGCAAATCAAGTAGCAAAGTTATCTTTGGGAAAAATCTATTAGCAGT
This sequence comes from Vipera berus, assembly GCF_964194415.1. NCBI lineage: Eukaryota > Metazoa > Chordata > Lepidosauria > Squamata > Viperidae > Vipera > Vipera berus. Next base: position 12,102,073 of record NC_138211.1, on the reverse strand, counting down.
AATGGAATGATAATTCCCTTAGATTTATTGATGGTGACAGATTCTATTCATCCTGTTCATTTTTTATTTGGTTAGCTCATTTGACACAAGGCAAGGCATCGGGTTCTCTGTTTCAATATGCAAACATCAGCAGGCGAGTTATTTCTGTGGCAAGCAGTAGCATCAAGCAATAGCTGAACTTGGCAATATTAGATACTGCCACCAAATGGACACAGGAAATTGTGCATTTCTTTTTGGCGTATGCTGCACGGTAGAATTTAATTCTTTCTTTGCAAGATTTAATTTATTCTTTCCAGCAATTTTCTTCATTCTGCCTGCCACACAGAAATTGTGCATGAACATAAAAGCTCCAGGACAAATGCAGACTCAAACAGGAAACAATTTTCCTATTTACACTTCCACTAAGCAAAAACAACAGCTAAACAGAACAAAAGAAATGTTTTGGAACACAGCCGTGGCAACTGGCTTCAAAAAGTCACCTTAAAGTGGTGATTAAAAGAAAGAAGGGGATGACATAAACCGTAGCGTAGAGTCCACAAATGGAGCCTCAAATGCTTAAACAAGTGACTTACAATCACAGTTGGGACCAGAATTTCTGTGGTTAAGCAAAGCATGTCAGAACCGCAAGACGTAAGCATGAGGCAGTTAACTAATTGATCAGAGAGAGATGTGCTCCATATCAAAACAGTATCATGGAGCTTTTCAGACATATACAGATAGTCCTCAACTTACGACCACAATGGAGCCCAAAATATGTTGCTATAAGTGAGACATTTATTAAGTGAATTTTGCCCCTTTTGATGGCCTTTCTTGCCACAGTTGTTACTACAGAATCACTGCAATTATTAAGCTAGTAACATGCCGGTTAAGTGAACCTGGCTTCCCCATTGACTTTGCTTGTTATAGTCCAACCCCACAATTACTAACAGATGGCAGTCCTGCCTCTTCTTGAAAGCTTCCGGTGATGAAGCTCCCACAACTTCTGAAGGCAATTTGTTCCATTGGTTGATTGTTCTGTCAGGAAATTTCTCCTTATTTCTAGGTTGAATCTCTCCTTGATCAGTTTCCCTCCATTGTTCCTTCTCTTGGCCTTGGGGTGCTTTGGAAAATAGGTTGAGCCCCTCCTCTCTGTGGCAGCCCCTCAAATATTGGAAGACTGCTATCATGTCTCCCCTGGTCCTTCTCTTCCCTAACTAATACTAACTCTTCAGTCCTAACTAAAAACATGTATTGGTCTTAAAAGTGACCTGTGAATTCATTTGTCTTTACTGACTTTTGCACAATATCCAAAATCCATACATTCCAAACTTCATTGCAAAAGAAGATGGAAAACTGTAAAAAAAATGAAGGAAGGAAGGAAGGAAGGAAGGAAGGAGGGAGGGAGGGAGGGAGGGAGGGAGGGAGGGAGAGAAAGAAAGAAAGAAAGAAAGAAAGAAAGAAAGAAAGAAAGAAAGAAAGAAAGAAAGAAAGAAAGAAAGAGGTAGGTAGGTAGGTAGGTGATCACATGATCCTAGGATACTGCCACAGCCATAAATATGAGTCAGTTGCCAGATGTCCAAATTTTGATCACGTGACTCTGGGGATGCTGCAGTGGCCGTAAGTGTGAAAAACGTTCATGAGTCACTATTTTCAGTGCTGTGGTAACTTTGTTGGTTTTTTTGTAATATTTTATTTTCTAATTTTACACTTAAGTATTTAAAAAGCAATGTAGTAGCTGGGTTAATTGATAATTCAATAACATACAAACATCTTTAGCACAAATCTCAAGCTATCAAATTTCAAATATTTCCTCTCTTTTTCCCTTAATATCTACTGTCTCATATTTGAACTAATACAGTTCTTATTGTATCAATTAAGTAAAAATAGCATTGTTACATTTATCAATAAAATTTTAGCTTATACATACATATCCTAGTTGCTTTAACACTCAATCTTTATAGGCAATCAATGCCCTGTTGTTAGTTTTTCCCAATTTTTAGTTTCCCATCAATATTTAAATATAACATTTGATATTTATAATTTCCAAGTTTTAGGTAACCAAAGTTTCCTTTATCTCGATTCATAACAAAATCTAATATTCAAGATACACATCTTATCTATTTGAGTATATTCTATTTCCCACCATCTTACATCATCTAGTTAATAATACAGTATAACATCTTTATTTACAACTAATTTCCAAATGTCTTAAATTTAATGACCAAAATTTCCCTTATTTCAACACAAATATTTCCTCTTTTCCCCTTAATATCTACTGTTTCATATTTAAGCTAATACAGTTCTTATTATATCAACTAAGTAAAAACATGTTTATTATATTTATCAATAATTTTTAGCTTATACAAATCTTAATTACTTTTACATTCAATCTTTATTATTAATATCCTATTTATTTGTTTTCCCCAATTTTTAATTTCCCATCAATATTCAAATTTAACTTTTAATATTTATACTTCCAAATTTTAAGTGACCATAATTTTCTTTATCTCAATTCATAACAAAATCTAGTATTCAAAATACACATCTTGTCTATTTGAGTATATTCTACTTTAATTAGTAATATAAAATCCTCTCTAATAAATCAAAACCCCAATTTTCTTCAGCCTTATTCTGGCTTTCTTCCTTTGCCAACTCGCCTTCCATGTCAGTGCTTATAAGTCATCAAATAGATCTCCCTCTGTTGTTATATATATTATTGGAAATAAAAGAGACCATCCAGTCACCATTTTTTGGAAGGGCTAGCGAACTGTCTCTCTATTATTCCAGATCCCCATAGTTGTCCTGATACATTTGTCTTCCCTTCAGTCTGTTCTTCTTCTTGCTCCTGAAGTTTCTTCTAGTTTATATAGAAAGTCTTTTCCATTTTCAGTGTTGTCAAGTCTCTTTTCTGGATTTTCCATTGACTGTATTTGTTGGTCATTTGAATCCTCTATCATAGTATTTAATTGTTCCACTTCTTCTGTTATTTTCTGCATAGTTGATTCTTTAATTGTAGTCAAAATTTGGATTTGTATATCTAGGCTGACATCTTGTTCTTTTCTGTAGCATTTTATTTCATCACAAGCTGAAAGAATGGTTTCATGTATTGCTTTCAACATAAAAGGAATCTGTTCCTGGTCTTCATCCATATTGTCTTAATGGTGTATTAAATTGGGGGCTTTAAAGTTAGAGAATGAAAATAATTTTATAACTGAGTATAGAACACAACTGAGCTTCTCACAGCTGGTATTTGTCAAGTTAGAAAAAGTCTTATCTGTAGTCTGGACTTCAAGCCAAGTCTCCTTTAGACAGTAACAAGTTGTAATATCAAACCTGGCCACAAGATGTCACCAATGCCGTTTAAGGTTTTTTAAGTCCAAAATTTGTATAATCTTTTTTTCCAATTTTATTTCTTTTTTGTAAATAAAAACCAAAGTCTTCAGTAAAGATAAGAAATATTTTGGTCCCAAAATTTTAAAAGCATATAAATCCAGTTGGATTAAGATTATTCTTTCAGTTATTTTAATTCCCCTGGATAGTCAGTCGCCATTATTCTTACAGGGTGGGATAGAAGTTCCCTTCCCTCTCTCCTACTTTGGGCAGCTTTTACAGGAAAAGAAAATACTTGGGATTGAAGAGAGGTTCAGATCTCACCCAGCCTCATCTGTGCTGCTTTAGAGGTGCCTGGTGGTAAGTTTGACTTTGGCTGTCTGCAACCTAGTGACGAGCCATATTTCTATGGCCGTTCTTTTGTCTGCCAGTTTGGAGGGCTGCCCTGGATCGAGCGGAAGGGCTACTGCCCTCCTGCAATCAAGCAGGAGTCTCCTCCTTGCTTGTCGCCCCTACAGAGCAACTCTCAACCCTTTCCAGGGTCCCCCAGCGGAGCAAAGCCGAACATGGAAGACGTAGTTTGCCTTCCAGCATCCACAGAGGCTGCGATGGCAAATCGGAAGTCAGTCACTAAATGAAATGTTGTAAGTCGAGAGCTGTCTGCATTAAATTCTTTCTTCATTGGTTTGTCCTTGCCTTCGGTGATCAGTACCCCAGCTAATGGTAACAAATTCCAAAAATTAATTAGCTGTTATAGGAGAAAGTATTTCCCTTAGATTCTTACAGTGTTGAGAATAATCTTCGGTATCAAGTTTTTTTCTTTTAGATACACTCAATTCCTATACATATCAATTCAACTGCAATGAAGTATTTGCCACTGGATTTTTGCCACAGCTTCCTTCCATTCCATTTTCAAACTCCCCATCCAGAGTTCCTGAAATTTCCTTGGGTGTCTTTCCCAAATAATAGGTAAAGGTAAAGGTTCCCCCGCACATGCGTGCTAGTCATTTCCGACTCTAGGGGCCGGTGCTCATCTCCGTTTCAAAGCCAAAGAGCCAGCGCTTGTCCGAGGACGTCTCCGTGGTCATGTGGCCGGCATGACTAGACGCCAAAGGTGCACGGAACGCTGTTACCTTCCCACCGCAGTGGTCCCTATTTTTCTACTTGCATTTTTACATGTTTTCGAACTGCTAGGTGGGCAGATGCTGGGATGAGTAACAGGCACTCACTCTGTTACACGGCACTCGGGATTTGACCCGCCAAACTGCCGACCTTCTGATCGACAAGCTCAGCGTCCTAACCACTGAGCCACCGTGTCCCAAGTAATAACCAGGCTGAATTCTGCTTAGCTTCTGAGCTCAGGCAAGCTCAGACAGGTATTCTCACCTGCTGAGACAATGTAATTAAAGACAGCACAAAACCTCCAACGTTCTATTCACTTTCTCCAGAAAACATGCTGTATAAATATCATAATGCATCACTGTTCGCTGGGCCACCTCTCCCCCACCTACTGTTTTGCTTATGTTTCCATAAGCGTTGCTAAAAGACCTCCCACTGCTCTCCAAGGGAGGGCTGAATTGGAAAGAGGCATTTCTGAATAACCTTAAATATGATTGCCAAAATACCTGATATCAGTTGCTGGGTGCAAGGATGCGATGCTCCCACGTGGTCCTCTGAAACCTGATCAGCCTGAGCATACACAGCTGTCAACCACCCCACCCCGGGGAACTGGAAGAAACCATCTAGTAAAACACCTTGCAACAGTTTTGCCAGCATTATCACCACCTGCAAGCATTTTCCTGTGATTCTTCTATGGGAGCTGTTTAGTTCAAATCAACAAGGAGAGCCTTGATTGCTTAGCTTCCGATAGCAACTGAACACTTTATTGAGAAGGGGGAAGCGTCTGAAATCCCAGCAGGAAGTCAGTTTTGATCATGGTTCTCTAAACAACAGTCTTGTCTAACCTCCAAGTGCAGCCAACGTGTTGACATGGAAATGCATGCAGCTGTAAACCTCAACATCCAGGGATGTATAAAATCGGTCCTTATCAGGTGCACATTCATTTTTGCATTCAGTCATAGCCCTGCTTTATTCCACTTCTCATTTCCATATTTTTCTATTGCTTCCCCCCCACACACACACAAAAAAAAACCCCAATTATTTCCATAAGGAAACTGCTTTTGATTTAGGTCCATCTGAAGCAAATGGCATGAACACAAGGCCTCACTCACCCCAGGGAGTTAAAATATCTGAATCTATACATGGATGCCCATAGAACCAGCATGTTCATTCATACAAGGTGGGGCATAAATAAACCATGCTTTGCACAGCATCTCTCTACCCTAGATGATGTTATAATTGTTATAGAAATCATTAGAGTCAGGCAGCTACGAACCTGAGTAACCTTAAGATGCAAGGTTTTTCTAACTCTTCTGATCAATCCCTACTAATGGTTGGAGCAAGTGGTATCCTATAAAGAATGGTCATAACTAGTTTACTGATGGAAAGGATAGCAACAGTCTTCTCCTTGTTGAAGATCAGGATGCATTCTTTAGTATGTAAAAGTTCTCCTGGAGTTGCCCTTATTAACTGTACAGTAAGATCTAAAAATGAGAGAGAAGATATGTTGAGGACTTCCAAGATGCACAGATGAAACTAAGAGATTTCAGAGACCAGTGAAATGGGAGGTTTTCCTTATGTATACACATTCACAAATACACATATAAAAGAGAATGCTGAAGTTTAGGGCGGAAATTAGAGGTCCTTGGTGCTCTCTGAGTTTGCACTGATGATGTTACCTAGTTTGTGTGATGAAATGTCTGCAAGAAAACAACCAAGCTCAGAAAGCACCAAGAACCTCTCAGAAACACATATATTTAAATTCCAACTGTTGGGCTTGTCCCAGCTTGGATATTCAGAGAAGAAAGACCCTTGACTCCATTTGTAGTGAAAGGTATATTTTTTACTGAAGAGGTTACAGCATAGCAAAGTAAGATCTGAGTATTCCCCATGTAACCCTGGTAATTTTCCCTTCTCCCAGGCCCTCCCCCCTTGGTCATCTTGGCTGTGTCCAATAAGGTTCCAGTTAGTTGTTTTGGTAACAGCTGCACATTTTGACATTTCTTTGCATTCCATTCCCAGGCTTGGATCCTTGGATCTTTCAACCATTTTCTCTGAATGGCACTCTGGTTCCTGTCATCCTCCCTCCCTCCCTTCCCATTCTCCTCCCCACATTTTATAGCAGGCTACCATCAAAGCAAAGCAGGGCTGAAGTGGTTTGATGGCAGATCTGACACCTACACCCAATGTTTAATCAATTGCTGCAAGGTTTATGCCACTCTTGTGTCTTTTACTACATTTTATACTATTCCCTTTAAACGAAACAGAACTTCACCACAAGAAGCCAAGTGCCACCTGTAATTTCTGAGGCTCAACAGATGTTTGTCTCCAAATATTTTATGAATAACAAAAATGCTGTAAGATAACATAAAGTGATCAGCAGTACAGAGCAGAGGGATTTGAGTTTTGTTGTAAAAGTTCATTTAAAAGATTTTAGTCTTGTGATGATGATAATGTACCATAAAAAAGATCCAATAGCAGAATTAAAAGCAAAATGGTATAAAATGAATACTATTCTTCATTCTTGTGATTTTTGTTTATTTAAACTCAGCTTTTGATCCCAAAGACTTTTTTTCATTCAAATGCTTTGAAATGTTGCTTTTGTCTGTCACAACCCTGTTTATTTCTCTGGTGATTTCATATGACAAGATAGATTGTATTCTTAAAGCTGATGAAAGATTGAAACATTACTGCATTAGCTTCCACTGGGTATTTTTTTTCAAAAAGAAAAAAAATTAAAAAGTGTAACATCTACAAGTGTTACACACTGCACTCATTCATTTTTGACAGGCGCTTTAATATCGGTACTTCCATTGTAACATTGGGGCAGCAAATTTCAAGCTATATTTCATAAAATGCTAGGATGCTTTTTCAACTAATATCGGGCACTTTCTCAATTATTGTCAGCGATGGTTTACAGGCTTTCTTAGGAAGACTTTCACCCTCACTATCCATCATGCTTTATCATACACTTGTGAAAGCGGTTTGGGTTTGCCTATAATCTTCAGTGACTGAAAAGAATATAGTTTAGCTGCTGTTTCACAGTCCTGAAGGAAACTTAAGAGTCCTCTAATAGCAATAGCAGTTAGACTTGTATACTGCTTCGTAGTGCTTTACAGCACTCCCTAAGCAGTTTACAAAGTCAGCCTATTGCCCCCAACAATCTGGGTCCTCATTTTACCAACCTTGGAAGGATGGAAGGCTGAATCAACCTTGAGCCAGTCAGGATCGAACTCCAGGCTGTGGGAAGAGTTAGTCAGCCACACTGCATTCTACCTACTACACCAGGGGTAGGCAACCTTGGCTGGCTCAGGAATTCTGGGATTTGAAGTCCACGAGTCATAAAAGAGCCAAGGTTGCCTACCCCTGTACTACACCAACACGGCTTTTATTTGTTTAGGCCCGTAACTCCATATTAGCTAGGAAACAAATGCTGAGGAGTCTATGTGGAGATTCTCAGTCATCCAGGTCACAACTGTCCCAAAGGTGCTTTTCACAAAGCAACTGGATTTTCTTCTTTTTTCCTTGAATAGGTTTTGCTGCGCATCCAAGAAGCTTCTTCAGTTCTCTGAAAAACTGAACTGAACAGAATTGAAGAAGCTTCTTAAATGAAAAGTGAAATGTCTTCAGGGAAAAAAAACAAAGCGGGGCCAGTTGCCTTTTTGAACAAATGCTGAAGGACACCAAACAAGAGAGTAGAAATTCCTAGCCTAACTGCTAAATGTCAAAAGGCCATGATTAATTGTTAGTCATCCTTAATTAAGGACAAAAGATGTAGCCAGCTACTGCGGTTCTATGAGTTTCCTTTTGGGCTTTGCCATTAGGGACACCAAAAGTTCAAACGTGGACGATGATATATCATCATGCAAATGCTGTGACATAAATTTGCCTTTTGACATCATACTCAAGTATATAATGGTAGTATTAGAGCGATACAGGTAATCCTCGACTTATGACCACAGTTGAGCCCAAATTTTGTGTTGTTAAGTGAGACATTTGTTAAGTGAGTTTTTACGACCTTCCTTCCACAGTTGTTAAGTGATTCACTGCAGTTAATGACAAAGATTGTTAAGTGAATCTGGCTTCCCCCTTCACCTGTCAGAAGGTTACAAAAGGTGATCACATGACCCTGGGACCCTGCAACCGTCATAAATACATGCCAGTTGCCAAGCATTCAAAATTTGATCATGTGATCATGGGGATTCTGCAGGTATAAGTGTGAAAAACGGCCACGAGTCCTTTTTTCAGTGCTCTTGTAACTTCAAACAATCATCAAACAAGCATTGCAAGTCAAGTTTTATCACCGTTGCAAGTCAACATTTCGGCATCCTTGTGGTTTGGGGGGAAACACCACATGCTTGCTGATATTTGCCTCCTTAATTATTCAGCATTTCAGAAATGTCTACGGCAAATCATTTCAGAAGCCTTGTCCTGAGTCTTTTTCTCTGCCCATTATGCAGCTGTGGGCTACAGCATTTCTTCAGTCTTGTCTTTTTCTTATATACTATTTTGGGTTTCGGAGAAGAATCCAAGCATTCAGAATATTTAAAGGGTACTTAAACATTTGGCAACATTATTTACTATCTTCTGTGCATGCAGGTATGGGTCAGTCTTGATTCACAACTTCCTGGACAAGTCTACAAAGTTTTCTTGGTAATATTTTCAAAAGAGGTTGCCACTGCCTTTTTCCTAAGAAGAAGAATGAGTGACTGGCTCAAAATCACAGCTTCATACTTAAGGCAGAATTAGAACTCAAAGTCTCCTGGATTGTACTCTGTGCCTTTAACCACTACGCCAAACTGAATCTCTTATTTGGCAGTTTAACAAACAGTATTGAATTCCATCATGAGACAGCTACATTCAACAGATGACTAAAAATATCACTGGATATTTATAACATTTTATAGCTGAGACTATCTGCAATCTGCCAGAATCAAATCAGGAAGGGTCAACAAATATAAAGCAATCAGATACACCTCATTTAAATGGAATTATAATCACCAAAATCTTATTACTGATTCAGATATGAATTAAATCCAACAACAGGGCACAGAGAAGGGAAATGCAACAGTTGCCTTTAAATACACTTTATGTATTGATTTCAGTTTATACGGCCATCCATCTTACTATTGCAACTTGGGTGTCTAGCAAGAATTCAGATTCGATACAAATACAAATGCATGTATATTTAAAAAAAAACCCGTTCCAAACTGATTCTAGTTTGTCCTCATTTAACAACCACAATTGGGACCAGAAACTTGAGTCATTAAGTGAAGTGGTCTCTAAATGAAACTGAGATTGTGCTTATAATCTTATTCCATTTTTCTTTTATTTTTTAATAGACCGCAAAGGACATCAATGTGAGTATTGTCACTTAGGTCCCTTTTCATCACTGCCCTAGCTGTGACAGTCACTAAAGGAGGCAGTCACTAAAGGAGGACTACCTGTAACAGAAAGTGGCTCCCAGACACAAAATGCATCAATAGTTTGGGCTCCATTATTCTCCTAGCTTCACACCTGTGAAAATAGCCAAGTCCTCAAGGCTTATTGAAAGGTGAGCAGATACAGAGCCAGCCAAACTTGGAGAGATATTTTTATTGATTGAGTGACTGAATGATTGAGTGATTCATTCATTTATTCAATTTCTATAGCTGCCCATCTCAGTCAATAAATCTGCGCGGGCTTACAATTTCAAACAAAATGTTAACAATAAAAATACTAAAACCATTCTAAAACCACGACAATAGAAATTTCCAAAATAAATATGTACAGGTAGTCCTCAGTGTACAACCACAATTGAGCCCAAAATTTATATTGCTAAGTGAAAAATTGAGTTTTGCCCCATTTTATGACTTTTCCTGCAGCTGTTAAATTAGTAACACGGTTGTTAAATGACTCTAGCTTCCCCATTGACTTTGCTTGTCAGAAGGTCCCAGAAGGTGACCCCGGGACATTGCAATGGTCATAAATATGAGTCAGATGACAAGCGTCTGAATTTCGATCGTGTGACTCTGGGGATGCTGCAGCAGTCATAAGTATGAAAAATGGTCATAAGTCACTTTTTTCCCTGCCTTCGTAAATTCGAACAGTCACTAAGCAAACTCTTCTAAGTTGAGGATCTGTACATAGCAGCTCAGATACTTGGCCAGTTAGCAATATACCCAGGAAACCGAGCCTTTAACCTATTCAGTGTCAGTGGTGGGATTCAGCCAGTTTGCACCAGTTCAGTTTGCACCAGTTTTTCTGTTGCCCAGGCCTAGAACGGACATCCAGAAGCGCCATCGACACAGAGAACCGGTTGTTCACATATTTGAATCCCACCACTGCTCAGTGCCCCAGGCTCAGGAACATAGCCAGGTTTTTAGGGCCTTTCAGAAGATTACAGACTTGAAGCCATTCTAATCTTTAAGTGGAGGATGCTCCGTAGAGTAAGGGCCACTATAGAAAAATCCCCATTTCTAGTCCCTGCCTGCCAACACACTTTGGTTGATGGGACCTGCAGCATGCCCAGCCTGTGGGATCTGCTTGGGCAGGTACAGACTCTTGTAAAAAGGTGATCCCTCAAGGAACCTGTTCCCAAGCCATGTAGAGCTCTAAAGGTAACCCCTAGCACCTTGAATTCCACCCAGAAACATGCATAATCAATGCAGCTCCCACAGAAGTGGTGTTATATGTGTTGTGTATCTGGCACCGTTTACCATGATGTTCCAGAGGACAGGTGCAACCATAGAAGATACCCTTTCTGGGTCCTACTAGATCAGAAGCCCTAATAGATGGGACTTGGATCATGCTTGATTTTTTTTTTATCCATGTTCACTAAGAGGGCTTGCCTGCAGTTAAGGTGACTTGAGTGTTTGATACAGGACCCCGGGATCGATTGTATTCCCTTCAACCTGCCCATGGAAATCAAAGCAGATGGAAATGCATCGAACTCATTTGGTTTCATATGACACCTTATTCTAATAGGGTGCACTGATTATCAGCAGAAAAATCCATTTTTGCTCTTCTGGACTCCTGATTCTTCATTTCCAATGCAGTTTGCACTGTAGAGCATTTTTATTGCTACCACACATCATTGACTCAATTAGGAATCCAGCACCTATGGGAACTTGTGAAAATGTTCTCTTCCCTTCGAAAGCAACAGTCAGCTATTTTATACTTTACACAGCAAGAAATCACCATTCCCAGGGAAAGTCCAGTCATTCTAAGCTATCAAGTCAACGCTGCCAAAAGAAAATAAAAACACACCAGTGTATCATTCACTCAAGTGTTTTATGTTCAGGGTATAAGCACCATTGTGTATGTAGCCAAAAGAGCACCAGCTTCGCACACTTGAGCCTTGGCAGAAACACATTTTGGATCGGTTAAAAAAAACCCTAGGCAATCAAGAATAGAGAAGATTCAGCATATTCAAAGGCTGGCACGTGTTGTGATGGGGATACCAAAACTAAAGGGACAAACAGCTGTTTTTCCTTGTACACAATTTATGGAGGGGGGGAGGGTTAGACCGTCCCAAATCCAGATGGGAGATTGCACAGAAAGTCGTGGAGAAGAACAGGACTAAGATCCTGTGGGACTTCCAGATACAGATGGATAGTCAGGTATTGATCAGTCAACCAGACACTGTAGCAGTAGACAAGGATCAGAAGATGGTTGTGGTGATAAATGTAGCAGTACTGAGTGTAGCAACATGAGAAAGGAGGAGTAAGATAAGCTGGAGAAAGATGATCCTAGGAACATCCATCATCCCAGGAATGACATCTCCAGAAGATGCAGTGCTAGAAACAGCTAAGATACTATACAGAGCCCTCAAACATTCAGGCTTCTTGGTCAAGGCCCCAAAATTGAGAAAGACATAGTTCACCCATGGGGATAAGAATGGAATTTATATTTATATTTGTCCTTGTGTCTCTCCCTGCACCTCAAAAAACTCATTTCTGATTACAGGAACTTTCCTAACTAAATGATATGGCATGTTTTTGGACATTGTGCTGGAGAAATGTTTATTCACGAGATTTGAACTATCCAGTAATTTTGAGATCCTTTGTTGCTTTTTTTTTGATGATGATGCATTCAGGAAATGTGTTTACCATCACAATAACTGACAAGGTTGTATTTGAGCCCAACATGATTGTAAATCAGGAGTCTCTAAAACCTCAACCCCTTAATCTGGAATTGACTTCCTCAGCGGTACATTCTTAAACACAACTCAACTAGCATAGGTAGGGTATTGTGAAATGAAATATTAACCCCAGCAGAATATCTGTCTGCTGCAATCAGTGCCTCCATACATATCCTCATCCACATACACCAATGCTCTAGATTGAAATTCGAAGTATTACCCTGCCATTTGCTGAGTTAACAGTTTATCTGGCTGTTCTGCTCAAGATCAAAGGCAACTGGGATTCACTGATCTCTACGTGGGAAATCTATATTAGAGATGCATAAATAATACAGGCAGTCCTCAATTTATGACCACAATTAAGCCCAAAATTTCTGTTGCTAAGCAAGACATTTGAGAGAGTTTCCCCCATTTTATGGCTTTTCTTGCCTCCGCTGTTAAGTGAATCACTGCAGTTGTTAAGTTAGTGACACAGTTATTAAGTCAATCTGGTTTCCCCACTGATGTCACATGACAGAAGGTTGCAAAAGATGATCACATGACCCCGGGACACGGCAACCGTCACACCAATTCCCAAGCATCCAAACTTTCAGCACGTGACAACGGGGAATGCTGTAATGGTTGTAAGGGTGAAAATGGTCATCAGTCACTTTTTTCAGTGTCTTTGAAACTTCAAATAGTCATCAAACAAATGACTGCAAATTGAGGACTATCTGTAATTCAACAGAATAAATCAGAATTGTTTTTCTTCTATCAGAGTAATGTATCATAAAGTAAAGGTGAATGAGGCTTGAGTCTGAAAAGAATTACTCTCCTGCACAAGATATAGAATTAACATCCTCAAAATGTTATGGCCACCAGCTTGTGTTCTTTAAGACTAGACAAAATGGGCCCACTTCAGTATCAGAGGCAATGTGAACTGAACAAACAAGGCAATTAAATCCCAATCATGGATTCCACAGAATAATTTTTATTGCTCATCCCTGACTAAATAAGCCTTTGGGATTCAGCTGAACTTCGCTTAATGTGTTGGTCCTATTTATTTCAACTCGCCTAGAAGAATATCAAGACGAAGCTCAACTTACTGTCCTGAGCAGCTTGCAAAGGTCTTTAACTCTATTCAACACAAAATTCTGTTGTGCCCAACACATAATATGATCCGAGATGAATTTAACGTATTAAAAAAAAAACATGACCAAGCACCCGCGAGATTTGCTACGAATTAGCAAAATTTCAAAATGAGAAAATGCAGTGGAGCACATATACAAATGTAGAATGAATACAGTATATAGTATTAACCAAGTTTACCTGATTGTAAGACAAACACACAAGAATGATACTAGAATCATGGAGTTTCGAGGGGCCATTCAAGACCATCAAGCCCTCAGCTTAGTATATAAAAACCCAAATTAAAGCTGGCTGCCTGAACACATTCAGAAAAGAGGTGGATAATTGGTTCCACTGGGATGTTAGAGGACAGGACGTGAATTACTCTTAAATGAAATTCTTTGAAAAGTGACGTCTAAACCCCTTTTGGTCATCTCTGCTCAAGGCCACGCTTTTTTTTTTACTTCTTTCCCTAACACTTAGTTTCTAGTCCCCTGATCATTGTTGTGGCTCTTCCCTGAACTGACTGTAGTTTGCCTAAATCCTTCTTAAAAATTGGCATCCAGAGGAAGAAACAATACTGGGACTGAAGTCTGAGCAAGACTGAATAAAATTAAAATGATTATCTCAAGGTAAAAAGGTAAAGGTTCCCCCGCACATGCGTGCTAGTCATTTTCCGACTCTAGGGGCCGGTGCTCATCTCCGTTTCAAAGCCGAAGAGCCAGCACTTGTCCAAGGACGTCTCCGTGGTCATGTGGCCGGCATGACTAGATGCCAAAGGCGCACGGAACGCTGTTACCTTCCCACCGGAGTGGTCCCTATTTCTCTACTTGCATTTTTTACGTGCTTTCGAACTGCTAGGTTGGCAGAAGCTGGGACGAGTAACAGGCGCTCACTCTGCTACGCGGCACTCGGGATTCGACCCACCAAACTGCCGACCTTCTGATCGACAAGCTCAGCATCCTAACCCACTGAGCCACCGCGTCCCTATGATTATCTCAAAGCAGCCTATAATTTCACGTTTGGGGGCAATGGTAGTGTTGATTCATATTCTGTACGTGAGAATGTCCTTGGGAGATGAAGAGCTGCTGCCTAGGGAATGGTCAGATAAGAGAGGGCATAGCCCACAACTGCATAAGGGGAGGAGAAAGAGTTTTAGAAAAGACTCCCTTCCTTAAGTACTGAGGCTGTAAAGGAGACAGAGGGAGATTTGTACTTTCAGACTTGAAAGATTGATGTCAGCCTTCCCAGGTAGACCAGACAGGAAACACAATCAGATGAGCTAATTCTACTTTACTATTAAGACTACATTAACAGTATCTTGCAAAAATGAAGCCAGCCACCTGCTCTACTGAAAGCAGAGGCAGCACGCAAAGCAGCAGAAACAGCAGCCTCTGGTGTTGAGATTCTACTCCGTAGCTCAGACTTTCAATTTCCCTTTGCAAGTTGGTCTAAAAATAGAGAGAAAAGAGGGGGGGGGGGGAAGAAAGTATCAAGTTTCCTCAGGGGAACCTTCTCCGTATAAGTAATTTTCCATTTTAGCATTTGATAGCCTACTGTTTTTGCTTGCGTAGTACAGCTTGCTGTGGAAGTTATTATATTAGCCAACAACATCCTGTCTGTTGGAAGTTAATATTGAAAAGGAGAATCACGGTACTTACAGACAACATGGTTTATACTATGTTGCAGAAGGCAAATCAATGTTCTCTAATGTTTTTGACATTGGATTAGCCCCAACCAACCTGGGAAATGATCCTGGGACCCATATTTCAGCATCAGGAAAACACAATGTCACATACATACTCAATTACTCCATTATGGATGATACTATACTGGATGAATGGAAGAGATTGCACACATATGGTGTAATTACAGAAAGCTCCCAGGTTGTTGTTTTTTTTAGCAAGAAATGAGTCCAGAAGGATGCCTGCAATGACTGCACTAAAACCAACTGGATTTGTA
Organism: Vipera berus; assembly: GCF_964194415.1. Classification (NCBI taxonomy): domain Eukaryota; kingdom Metazoa; phylum Chordata; class Lepidosauria; order Squamata; family Viperidae; genus Vipera; species Vipera berus. The sequence goes on along the minus strand of NC_138211.1, from coordinate 12,086,454 downwards.
TGTTATCACAATCATTATAAATGGAGTCCCAGAGATGAAGACTCAGAACTGCTCCTTTATCTTAATTTTTTGTCTCCTTCATATCTAAACCTTGTCTACTCTGATCAACCAACCAGCTCGTCACAACACTACAGTCTTAGAAATGGTGAAACCCAAGGGGCATTGGAAAAAGCAGTAGAATAAAGATTATATTAGTCATAGTATAGTATAGATAGGATATCCAGAAAGCAGCCACCTGCATAAAATGTATAAAACTATTGTCTAATGTTTATCCCCATGAGAATAAGAAATGTTTAATATTAATGATCCAACTGATTCCTCCTCCTCTATTCTACAGCTGCAGAATTTTAAGGGGAAAAAAGTGGGCATGGAGCTTTCTGCATGAAAGAAGCCTCATGGATATGTATCACAAACATTACTATTTGTACACAGCTCTCTCTCACATACATTTGCCATTAAAAAAACAAAGCAAAAGCAAGATAATGAGAAATCCAACAACAGGTGCTTTAAACTGATAATGTATGCTTCAGGCATTAGACCAAGGATCAGGCATAGCTTTAACAAGGATAACTCGTAGGTTTTCCAAGGAAACGTGACCCAGGACCATAGTTTATTTTCATACAACCAACAATGCTCTGGGAAACTATATTTTAGGGTTCTGCAACATTTTGAACAAAACAACCCTTCCTAACTATGAAGCAATAAAAGCTAACCAAAACAGCATATCGGAATATGGGTTCACTTCTCAAGTTCCAACAATGAACATTACATCCAACTTTTTCAGAGTGGATTTCCTATTGAAACATTTTCAGTTTTGAAGACTATATTGCTTGTCATCTGGGACAGCGGTCCCCAGCCATTTTTGGTCATGAACACGTGTAATTCTATGTAGCTGCCTTATTTCTTATGGGGGAATGCAATAAATGTAGGAGAAGAAGAGGCAAAGCTTGAGGTGGAGTCAAGAGAGGAATCAGTCTGGAGTCATTATGTTCCTACAAATAATCCAAGTCCAATCTCTCCTGAATTCTGTTAATTCTTATCTAGTGCCAATTTAATGCTGATGGTTAGCGGACTAGATTCTTGTGTATAGGCATGAGCAATAAAATCATCTTAACTGGAATTTAATGTGTGTCTTGTTTCTTCTTGCCTGACAACACCCCTCTTGGCAACCAATAACAAAGCCAAAGTTCTCATGGAACACAAAGTACCAAGACCATCCAAAGGAGGCATCCAACAACACTCCATGAGAATCCAAAATCTAATTGATGGTTTATTTTTTTTCCCCAGTTAATGACTCACCAAGTTTATCCACATGCCTCTACTTACATTGGAATTTAAACTCATCTTGAGAAGTATAGAAACATAGAGATATATTTGAGTTTTACAGTTTTGGTCTAATCATATCAAACGTTTGTTATGAATGATGTGTTTGGTTAGACACCGTTCCTTTTTCTCTCCTTTTCCACCAGCAAAAATCAGGATAAAGGATGCCTGTCTTTACGGGCTGATTGTATGGACAAGTCAAATAGAACTCACTAAGTGCTTTCAAAAAAAATGTAAAATAAATGCTAAACAGCAGGGCTTGCCCTTGGCATTATTTAATCAAAATGTTAGAGAGAAAGGAAATTGCACTTCAACACCCGTCTGACCTCATAGACTCTTGCATCCTTCAGTGAATGACTCTGTTGGGTGTGTATCATCATCATAAATCTAAAGGGAAAGCACTATCACAGCCACAAGGAGAAGAAAAGCATCTTGCAAGCTGTTCAGTTAGGAATGCCCACTAGATCATCCATATAGGATTTGCATTCCTCTCTATCTGCCTATGACTAAAATAGTAACGTGGCGGGGTGTGTGTGTGTGGAATGTACACATTTGGTTCTTGCCACACTGAAAATCCAATTATGTACATGTCTTCCAGGCTACTTTCTATTTATTTGTCAAGTAAATCGTAACAATGAAAATTAGATCACAGCCAGTGTAACTAACATCTTTTGAAAGTCCTTCCTTCTCTAGATCTCAGGAGGAAAACATTCTCTTCTCCCCTCACCATCATAAAATCAAAAATATCATGATACTGCAGGAGATGAAATATAGTTCAGTGTGCCAAAATGCTCTCTATACCAAGCATTGAAGAGGTTTAGTGCTAAAGATACTGGGTTTTTCAAGGTCTTTCAAGCAAGAAAACAAAAGTGTCTTTAAGAATTCAGCAGAACAAATTGGGCCTTTGCTCACTTTCAGCAAGCATGTAAACATCCTGCTCACCAGGCAACTGCCCCATAAGTCTTTTTCTGGAACTAAGTGCCCGCTAAACCTTGATAGATGATGTTTTGCGCTCTTTTATCAGTATTAAGTTGGAATAACTCTGCTCCTCGTAAGATCTGAGTCTGACAAGCTCGCCAACAAAAACATGGGGCTGCAAGATTTAGCTGTCATTCCATCAGCCAGGACTTCAGGGGTTGAGGGTATTTTCCCTGTTCTTTGCTTGGCCATCACTGCCCCTTTCAGCAAGCATAATTCTAAACACAACCCATGTTCTGCCATTTTCCTGAGTTGTAAGGAGAGCTCCATGTGTGTAGGAATGGAGAGCCAAGTATTTCTTTTGAACAGGTAGGAATGTATTTCATTCCATTAATGAGAAAGGCCTCTGTGCAAAGCTTTGAAGAGCAGCTGTCAGTTGAAAAAGACAGTTTCAAAATGGACAGAGGAATCACCTGATGTGGTTTAGTGCAGTTACCTGCATCGCAATTAATCAATGGCATTATTTTATCAAAACACATTTTAACCAATTGATCCAACTGATTAAAAATTGCTGTTTTCTTCAGAAGTGTAAAGTACCATCAGGTTTTGGAAGGAGATGTGTGTTTGTGTGTTTGTTTGTGTGTGTGTACATGTGCATGTGCATGGTGTTTGCATGAATGGGAGTGGGACAGAGAACAATAATTTACAGAGAGTTAAGAGCACCTATGAACTTCATATGTATGACCTCAAAGTTAGCTTTCTCTGAATCCTGAAATTAATCCATCCTGGATGAATTTAGTGGCATTCTAGCTTCCATTTCTCAATGGACTTTAAATTGCCTATTAAAAATTGATGGTAAGACAAGACAGCCAAAGTTGATATAAAAGCACATACATTCAAATAGGCTTTAATGCAAGTTAGCCATGCCATTATTGGTCTATATGTTTGTGTATGTATGTGTGTATGTCCTTCTCTGTGTGCATATACATACATACATATATATATATATATATATATATATATATATATATATATATATATATATATATATATATATATATATATATATATATATATATATATATATATATATATATATATATATATATATATATATATATATATATATATATATATGGTATATATATATATATATATATATATATATATGGTATATATATATATATATATATATGGTATATATATATATATATATATATATATATATGGTATATATATATATATATATATATATATATATATATATATATATATATATATATATATATATATATATATACACACACACACACACACATATATATGTTTTCTGAGGTTTTCGCGGGTGTTTGTATGTAGATCTTTGCGTGTTTGTATGTAGATCTTTGGTCATTCGGGTTTTTTCCCACGTAGAATTGAAGGTATAAGAGCTCTTATACCTTCAATTCTACGTGGGGAAAAACCCGAATGACCAAAGATCTACATACATATACATATACATATACATATACATATACATATACATATACATACATTATATATATATATATATACATATACATACATTATATATATATATATATATATATATATATACACACACACACACACACACACACACATATATGTGTGTGTGTGTGTGTACAGTAGCTCTCACCCCAGTCTAATAGCAGATTTAAGAGATCTATTCTGAATTCATCACAACAAGCATTGAGTTTGAGATGAAATTTCCTTTCAAAGTGGTTCTAGGACAACTTCATAAACTATAGTATAATAATCAAAGGGGTCAGCAGCTGGGTCTATATGTTCCAACCTTGCACTATGCAGGTTCAGGTAGGAAACGACTGCAAAGGGAAGCCAAAAACTTTGCTCATAAGGTCCTCACAAAAAAAATTCATCAGAAACAGATACAATATCTAAACTTCCAGTGCAATGAAAGAGCCTTTGAACCTTAATAAAGGGTAAAGCATTTTCACAAGCAAAAGAAAAAAAAGGTTTTTGAAAGGTCAAGTCCTTCCTAAACATCCTACCCATATTTTTTTTCTGCACTATACTAGAGGGCAAGATTTTTCTATTTCACACAAACACACACACAAAAACCCACTATAAATACCTTGTTAGGTGACAGCAGAGTCACTGGAACCACCCTTCACTTCTATTTCAGTCTGAGGGTCAAAATCTGCTTTTCGGGACATAAAGCTGTTGCCCTGAGTTACTTAAATTAACACTTTGGCTGCAGTCATGGAGGACCAAAGGACCAACATCTCCCGACAAGCATTCCTTTGAGCTGGACCACAAGAGTTGTTGTTATTTTACAAGATGCACAGACAGCAACCAGAATAAGAAGGCGGACAGAGAACGAAAGTATAAGTTATCCATTTAAAGACTTTTTTTTTAATCTGTCCTTTTACATTTGCAGGAAAAGCCTGACATTTTTCCATTGAAAAGAAATCAAAGCTGCAAGTCGGGAGTCTTCTGAACACATGGAGAGAACTAAAATACTTTACTAGACAATACTGTACAATAAATAGTGCTTTCATCGACCCTCCATGTATTAACCTTCCATCTCTTCTGAGGCAAATTCAAAGACTTAGCGAGCTCTGTCTTACACCCACTACCCAACGCATGGCATGAACCAGAGCTAGTAGCGACCGTCAGAGAGAGAGACACCCACGCCCCGACGGCTTAGGAAACCCTAGCCGTGCTTTCCAAGGGTCTACAGAGTTGTCAGGAATCGGATTTTTGTCACTTGGGGACCGTTGCAATCTCATCAGTTCGAAACAAGGGAACTTAACAGCGGGCAAACACCGCATCCTCCTCCATCGGTATCCGAGAGCTAGCTTAGCGCTGCGGTCCAACGCACGTTTCCTCCGAAGTAACGTCCACAAGGCGGCTGACTCTCAGGGCAGCGTAACACCCAAGACTCATCCAGAAGACCCGACCCGACGTGCTTCCGAAAAGCCAAGCCACAGACTCCGGTGCCATAGTGCCCAACATCCGACCGTAAACCCACCCAGCGTTGCTTATCAACCAACACGGAAAAAAAACCGGCAGGATTGCAAGCGAGCCAGCGCACCGCCCAGTCCTCTACGCTTCGGCGCTCCTGCTTCGGAAGACCGGTGGTCTCGGATCCCATCGCTACAGCCGCAGGACGAAAACGGTGGGTTTGGGTTTTTGTTTTTTTTTTTTTTTTTGGGGGGGGGGGTTGGTTTTTTTTGTATAGAAATCCCTTTAAGTCCCCAAACTCGGATTGGGGCAGGGAGAGAAAGCAAAGCGAGGAGAAAGGGCGCGCGGGCAAGAGCGATCCAGAACGCAAGTATTGCTCCTCCGACGGAGTGAGTGGCGGGAAGGCAAGAAGGGGGGGGGAACTTGGCGGGTGTTACAACCTTGCTCCCTCCCTCCCTCCCTCCCTGCCCGCAAAAAAAGAAAAAAAAGCCATTCCGACAACCTGGCTGTCGAGCGTGACAACCTGTAGACTCGGGCTTTGGACGAACTTACCGGAGGGGATGGAGGCGAGGGGGGGGGACGGTGGGGGGGGGAAGGAAAGAAAAGCTGCCCAGACCGACTTGCCACCTTTCCACCCACCTGCTCGCCCCACGCAGAAGCCCTTCGCCCCTTCCCTTTCCCGGACCCTCTCGGGCGAAGGCAACACGCCCCCCACCCCTCCCCCGCGCCCACCTGGCGGAGTGGGGTGGGGTGGGGTTGGGGTGGGGGTGGGGGTGGGGGTGGGCTCCTTACTCACCTCGCAGCGTCCCGGCTCCGCCGAGCAGCGCAAACCACAATCCAAGGCAGACGCAAGGCGCGGTCCTGCCGTCCAGGCTGCCAGCCCTCATGGCGATGAAAAGGAAGAGCGGGCAGAGAGGGCGAAACTCTACCTGCCTGGCTTAACTCCGGGAACGCCACGTTGCCCTCTCCGCTGAAAGTAGCGGCGGCGGCGGCAGCAGCGGCAACCACAGCCACCGACCCCGCCGCCCGGCTCTAGACTAAAGCCGAGCAACCGCGCGCGCCTGCATCCCAATTAGACCCCGCCCCGCCCGTCCGTCCGCCGCGCGCGCCTCCTCCCCGACAGCCAATTAGGCGAGGGCTGGGCGGAGCCAAGCGGCTGAAAGGGAGGGGCGGGCCGGCGAGCGAGAGAAGCCGAGCGAGAGTTGTCACACCGAGCCGGCCGGACGGCTACGCTTCTCGCCGGCTTCCCCTTTGCGCTTCTGCTGCGCTTGCCGCCGCCGCCGCCGCCGGTTTCCGAGGCTCCGCCGGCCGCGGTAGCTTTCTGCCTCTTCCGGGGCCGGGCTGTGAGTGAGGTTTCCAGCGTCTTCTGCTTGGAGAAGGCTTTGGAAGCGGACGCCGGCTCCCCTTCTGCTGCTTCCCCCCCCCCAAAAAAAAACACACACCCCCATCCTCGTGAGGAAGTGCAGAGGGACAGCGCGGAACTTATCGCCCGAGGAAATGTCGCCGCCAACTCTGGTCTCGGTTTGGCTTCTGACCGCTGGCAGCTTTGGGTTGACCTGGGCTGGGCTGGGGATTATTATTATTATTATTATTATTATTATTATTATTATTATTATTATTATTATTATTATTATTATTATTATTATTATTATTATTATTAATAATAATAATAATATAAAGTTGGAAGGGACCTTGGAGGTCATCTAGTCCAACCCCCTGCTCAGGCAGCAAACCCTATACCATTTCAGGCAAATGGCTGTCCAGTCTCTTCTTAAAAACCTCCAGTGTTGGAGCATTCACCACCTCTGGAGGCAGGTTGTTCCACTGCTTAATTGTTCTAACTGTCAGGAAATTTCTCTTTAGTTCTAGCTTGCTTCTCTCCTTGACTAGTTTCCATCCGTTGCTTCTTGTCCTGCTTTCGTGTGCTTTGGAGAATAGCTTGACTCCCTCTTCTTTGTGGTAGCCCCTGAGATATTGGAACACTGCTATCATGGCACCCCTCACCCAAGAAAGAAAGCACCCCTCACCTAAGAAAGCTTCCCGTTTGATTGATACTTGGAGAGATGACCACTCATGGTCCTCTGTCCATTAGTGAGCGTCCCTGTGGAGAGACGGGGCGACCTGAAAGACGGGGCGACCAAGAAGGCAAGGCATGTCCATATATTGTCCAAATACGATACAGGGTTGCACCCCGCGATGTCATCAGGAGTTGATTCGGACTGGGAAGAAACTTGGCACTTACTTGCAGTTAAAGGTGTTTTTTGCGGTTACCAGAGCTGGGCACACCTTTAGCCTACGGTGGTTGTGTCAAGGTGGCAATGCAAATAAGCTGAAATTTTATCACCTTTTTTTTTTCATTTTCTTCTTCCTTTCCACTTCCTTTCCCTTTATTGCCTTTCCTTTTTCAAAATCTCTTCTCTTTCTGACTCACCTAATTCTCTTTGCTTTACTTGTTTTCACTATATTTTCCATCTCATTATTTTTCACACAAGCTATAAATAATCAGACTACTGATTATTTGAACACACTTGTATTTTGGGTCTGTTCGGATTTGTGCTGACTCCTGGTGACTGCCTGAATAAGTCCCTGCAGTTTTCTTGGTAAGATTTCAGAAGGGGGTTACCATTACTTCCTTCCTAGGGCTGAGAGACCTAGGAAGAATGGCCAAAGGTCACCTAGCTTCCTTTGGACTTAAGGCAGTACTAGAACTCACAGCCTCCTGATTTCTAGCCTGATGTGTTAACCATTATACCAAACTGGATTTCTGTTTCCTGTATGGGTTTACTGTATATTCTGCTCAATTAAACTGAGTTAACCAAATCGGCTGTCTCTGTAAAACCTGCTAAACACATTAAAATTAGGTAAAAGGTAAAGGTTCCCCCGCACATGCGTGCTAGTTGTTTCCGATTCTAGGAGCCGGTGCTCATCTCCGTTTCAAAGCCAAAGAGCCAGCGCTTGTCCGAGGACGTCTCCGTGGTCATGTGGCCGGCATGACTAGATGCCAAAGGCGCATGGAACCCTGTTACCTTCCCACCGTAGTGGTCCCTATTTTTCTACTTGTATTTTTACGTGATTTCGAACAGCTAGGTTGGCAGAAGCTGGGATGAGTAACAGGCGCTCACTCTGTTACGTGGCACTCGGGATTCGACCCACCAAACTGCCGACCTTCTGATCGACAAGCTCAGCGTCCTAACCCACTGAGCCACCGCGTCCCTTCGTAAACCATACACATTAAAATTAAGCACGCTTAAACTGTTTCCAGATATAATCACTCCATCTGAAACTTGCCCCATTAAACTGCCTTTGAGGATGCTATTATTTCTGACTTGTTCTCAAGGTATGTGCATGTTTGCATAGATCTGTGCATACTGCAAAAACAGAAGCACTTTATGTTTCCTGCTAGTGCAGCACCTCTCTGTTATTCAATAAAGCAGTCTACCTTTTCTCAGTTTTTTGCCTAAGCCAGAAAAAGGTGCCTCTGCTTTCAGAACTACATTCGTTTTGATAAGTTAATTCCTTAAAGTAACACCAACTTTTTTTTCCCAAAGCACACACAGAAGTTGGTTAGAAGTTGGAGAATTTTAACAAAAGAAATGATCTGAACTCACGTGAGGTCCAAATCAATCACTTCTGAAGCACCCACAGTATAATTTCAGTGGGTTTTAGCAGCAGAGAAGTGCACACAGCCAAGCAAGGAGCTGGTCCCCTCTCTCACCATTACTTCAGAAACTCCCATAACTTTAGCATGTTACTCAATGTTCATCATTGGCATTGTTAAACTTGTTCAGCCAAATTCTTATGCCTCAGGCTGCATGTTGGGCAAGAGAGAAAAGATTTCTATTATGAAATCATAAGAAATGTTAGATCTCCTACCTATAGATCCTTTGTAAGGATATATGGAGGAGGAGGAGGAGGAGGAGGAGGAGGAGGAGGAGGAGGAGGAGGAGGAGGAGAAGGAGAAGGAGAAGGAGAAGGAGAAGGAGAAGAAGGAGAAGAAGAAGTTGTTATCCATTCAGTTGTGTCTGACTAATCTTGGTGATTCTATGGACCAGGTCTCTCCACATCTTCTAATCTTGCAGTGCTTCTTTGAGTTTTTCTATTCTCTGGCCAGTGTCAGCATTAATGGTGAATATATACCCAGTGACCATCAAATATTCAGCTTTCTCTTCAGGAGCTATCCAAAATACCGATTAGCAACAGGCTTGTAGTTAGCTTGGTGGTTTTCTTGCAGATGTTTCATTACCAAACTAGGTAGCATCTTGGATCAGAGAGCATGAAAAAACATACAGTTCAACCCCAAGCTACAAATACTCTCTTCTATAGTCTTGTAGTTAACAGTGGTAGTCTAAACCAGTGATTCTTAACCTCAGCAACTTTAAGATGGGTGGACTTCAACTCTCAGAATTTCTCAGACCTAATTTTTCTGGATCATCAACTTGTAAATATCATCCCAGGGGTGACATTTTACACCACCCCAAGCTTTTGTTTGGCGAAGATGTATTTAAAAAGAAGTCTACATTGAGAAAGTTGCATTTGAAGAAAAAAAAGAAATACATATATTAAGGATAGATATCTTTTGTTCCCCCTCCCCGCTAAACAAATCTTTAATAGAAGTTGAGCACACAACTAGATATGTTAGGTAAAGTTGCAAAGTGCAGTAAGTGTTCAGTAAATGTTTTCAGTCTGTTTTTCCTCCCCATTGGAAAAAGAGGCATGATATATGAAATCTTGCAAAACTGACAAGAAGATCTAGACTAATCCATACGTTTCCAGCCACAAGGGAAGTTGTAGAGTGAAAGATCTGTACCTTAACAATATAATGCACAGTCAGCTACTTCACAACAATAATGCAAATATTTTTAAAATGCAAACAATTGCAAAGCACTTGGAATGAAGCAGAAAAAAAATAGAAGCCCTTTTTACAAAGAAACAAATTTCTTAGAAAAACAGAAGATAGATTTCAGCTCAGTAGTAGCTCCTATTAGAAGATATTACACTACCATTGATTTTTTAAAATATAAATGTTTAAGCATGAGGGAACAGAATGAAAAGGCAGATGAGACTGCAGAAAAAGCAAAAGATGAAATACAAAATAAGACGAAGAGACAAAGGGTTATAGAAAAGCTACACTATACTGCTTAGTTAAATATAAAGTTAGGGTGCAACCCAGCTCTCTCTCTCTCTCTCTCTCTCTCTCTCTCTCTCTCTCTCTCTCTCTCTCTCTCTCTCTCTCTCTCTCTCTCTCTCTCTCTCACACACACACACACACACACACACACACACACACGTATGTTTATATGTGTGTGTGTGCTGAAATATTCCTCTTCATTTCAGCAATCTCCTGACCCTTGGTAGTTGTTCCCATACACAATTGGAATCATCACTCCCATATTAAAAGCTGAAAAATGTATTATTATATTATATTATATTATATTATATTATATTATATTATATTATATTATATTATATTATATTATATTATATTATATTATATTATATTATATTATATTATATTATATTATAATATTATATTATATTATATTATATTATATTATATTATATTATATTATATTATATTATATTATATTTATTATATTATTATATTATATTATATTATATTATTATACACACACACACACACACACACACACACAAACACATTCACACAGTCATATGTTAACTGTAGAGTAAATTCTGTTAAAACCACCAGGAGACACTTCTAAAGCTCTTTCTTAATATTCAATTTACAATGTGTAGTTCCAATATTCTCCTGGATCAAAGGAAATTGGCTTTACCTTATTTCTATCCTATCGTTTCCATAGTATTTTCCTGCTCTTGAAAATAAATACTTCTTCCTACTTAAGTAAGCAGAATCCCGCTATAGAAACGGGGGCAGGGGGGGGCTATATTTGCATGAATGTTTTGGAGGTGAGTGGTGGAACATTGTGAGGAATTGTAACTTGTTGCAGAATACAACTATAGAAATGTGTTTTCTGCATGTGTGAAATATTATCAGTTCTTCTCTTAAATCACAGGCTGGTGGGATATTTCAGTCAGATCACTGACCAGTCTTTTGTTTCAAAATGTTGGCTACCCAATTTATGACAAGAGTTATTTCTACTGACACAATAAAGGCGGCTGGGTGGTACATTAAACTAGGGGGGGAAAGTCTTCATGACTGGAGAACCCAAAGTTCTTTTTAAGTTGTCGAACTACAATTGCCAACACTCCTCAATGGGCAGCTAAACTGGTGCTTCTGGGAATTATAGTTCAGTAACACTTGGTGGGTCACAGATTCTTCCTCTGTTTTCCTGTGAGCAATGTGGCACAGTATTATTAATAAAATCAGACCATAAGAACTTCCGTCAGCACTGGGCTATCAAGCCAGTGGTTCAAAGGGATTTGGAAGAGATGCTTGGCAAATCTCCTTGTGGCGACCCACCAAGTATGTGGTACTACAGACAAGAAGAATCTGGAAGAAAAATGCTGGACCAGAAGGAGGCAGCATCCAGAACGAGGCTTCATTATAAGTTGTCTTGCAGTGGATTTCCTGAGGATGAGAAAAATAGTAAGTTCACTTCAGGATGTGATTTGTACATTTGTGCCCCTAAGAAACAGGTACAGGAATATTTTGGTTTCTGATGGACCAAGCAAGTGGGGAAAACCCTCTTTAGATGAAGTGCAGTATTCTATTTCTGTCTGTCTCTCAATCTAAAGATAAAACACAGCAATAAACGGCAAGGAGCAAAGAAATAATTAGGGCAGTGAAAACAGAAATTTAAGGGTGAGGAGGAGGAGTTTAAAGAGAGGTGGGCAATGTGTGTGTGTGTGTCTGTGTCTGTGTCTGTGTGTGTACGTGTATATGTGTATGTATAAATAATCCCTCTTGTAAAATACCATTGCAACTAGAAAGCTATCAGAGTGAGATGACCTAAAACAATTTTCTGAGACCGATAGTATTTTTTAAAAAACAACTACCAAGGAAGAAAACATACAAAGCATGCCTATTTGCAGTTTGAACTACTAAAACATAAACTTCAGGATTCTACAATCCCCATCTGCCACAGGGCTAGGTTACCAAATTTGAGATTGTTTGCTTTAATTACGTAGCTGCCTTTAAGCAATGAGTCCAGTACCAGTCCTGCTTAAAACAAAGCAAAGCAAAATTAAAAAAAAATAAAACAAAACTTTACTGCTGAAGCAGATAGTTGAAATTTAAAACTTCACCCCAAGCAGTTCCTGAAAAAGACAGGAATGTATTATCACTGCTAGCCAATTGACTACTCAGGGAGCGAACTGTGCTGAGAGATATAACAGGTCAGCAAAAAGGAAGGAAAACAGAGATGGCACTCAGTATTCTGACTTAAAGCTTTGCGGTCCTGACATTATAAAGCTTTATTGCTACAGATCTATCTACTCCACTGAATTTGCAGTGAATCCACCTAATTATGTGCTCTTGGATAGGTTTCTGAGTGAATATTTTATTGGGGACATCAAAGTGCTACCAAGTATCTTCTTATTCATACCGTTATGGCAGAGGAGAAAAGGATGGCATGTATGAAAGAGAGAGGGGAAACGAAATGCATTGGGAAACATGGAATATATTCAGCAAGGCATGATGGACCATTCAGGGGTGGGGAGGTTGTCCCGATGCCCTTGTAAAGGCAAATATTATTTATTCCAGGGATGGGTGAAATCTGGCCAGCTTGCATTTTATGGTATCCCATTTGGACTGATATTAGACAGGGGTCAAAGACAACTGTGTATTCTCAGGTCAGTTTCCAAAATTGGGTTTCTTCTGATTGCAGACACAAACAAAATAGTGATCAGGAAGTCAGTCCAAAAAGCAAAAACAAAAACTTAGAGGAGGACTAAGTAAGGGAAGTCAAGACAGCAATGGTCATAATCCAGGAAATGAAGAGTCAATTTGGCAAGGGTCAATCCACCAAAGGGTTAAAGTTCAAAGTGCAAGAATATTTGATAGCACATATTTTATTTCAAATACTAAGCTCTCAGAGAGGTTTCCAAAAAGCTATAGTTAATTTACTGTTACTCAAGTACTCCTTATCAAACAGCCCCAGAGAAATATATCCTGCTAATAGAGACAATAGCCTAACTCAATCAGTATTCATCAAGTCTAATTTGTACTCTAGGTCATCCAGGTGTACTGAGTTCCTTCTAATATATTTGGATGAGCTATTTATTTATTCTCAAGGTAGATCCATTGTAAGCAAGCATTTCAAGATTGCTCAGTCTTCTAGTACCCAGCAGAGGCAGCAACATCAATTGCATGAGCTGGGTGGCTACATTGATGAGCCAAGATCTGAGTATTGGGTCACTGGGCTAATTCTAGCCTGGGATCTGGACTCAGCTGATGCAAAATTCTTGGTAAGATTGTTTAATTCATTCTTCTCTTCTAGGAAGACTTCTTCAAATAGAATCCTGGCAGACATGTAGCCATTTCTAATTTTTGCATCAATACGTGAACCCAAATTCAAAATTTTAAATTTGAACTTCTCCAAATGAGAATGCTAGAAAACCACATTTACTGAGTGGGCCTAAGTGAGTATTGTATATGTGTGTGAGTGTTTTATATTAAATGTTAGGTAAGAAAATTCCTTAAAGGTTTTTGAGACAAAGCAAGAGCTGTCAACATGCATTTTCTCCCAATCACAGAAAATGCTATTTTACTAGTGGATTATATTTCTGACATCATCACAACATGCTCCCAAATTTCCTCAGCCTTAAAAAGTGTAGGATTTAAAAACATACTCACTTTTCCTACATAAAATAATAATAAAAAAACATTTGAAAAGTAGATTGATTTCACATCCCTTGCAAAGCACATGTATGGAGATTCTCAGCCATACAGGTGATGGTTGGCCCAAAGGTGCTTTTTCAAAAGGCAACTGGACTTCCTTTGTTTTTGCTTGAAGATGTTTCACTTCTCATCCTAGAACAGACATGTCAAACACAAGGCCCGGGGGCCGGATCCGGCCCGCGAAGTGGTTTCATGCGGCCCGCGAAGCCATCCTGGAAACAGTGAGGGAACGGCCCCCACTGCCCTGGCCCCGGCCCAGAGACCCTCCTTCTGCCAGAGACCCTCAGATCTGTCCCACTCCTGCCCAAGGCCCCCATAGGCAAATGATGTGGAGCTGGCCACGCCCACCCAGTAGGCCGTACGCACTCTAGCCACGCCCACCCAGTAGGCCACGCCCACCCTGGCCATACCCACCCGGCCCCTTGAGGGCAACCGCAATGCTGATGCGGCCCTCAATGAAATTGAGTTTGACACCCCTGTCCTAGAAGCTTCTTCAGTTCTTCAGAAACTGAACCAAAGAACTTCTTGGATGAGAAATGAAATGTCTTCAGGCAAAAAAAGAAAGAAAGTGCAGTTGCCTTTTGAAAAAGCACCTTTGGAACCCTGCAATGTAGTTTTAGTTGCAGGAAACCTGCTCCATGAGGATCATTTTCTAATCAAAACCCTCCATCACTGGGAATCCTCACATAAAGATATAGTTGAGCTGGCTAAATCCATTTTGACCTCTAACTTCTCCAGTTTTCACCTGATGCTTCCCACATTTTCCAAACTTGCATTCAAAAATTATAATGGTGATGAAAACAATGCTGCGATTTAGGAATGGACATCAAAAATCTCATAATTCCAAATTTGAACCTCAGAACACATACCTCAACAGTAGTTTTATTCAGAAACTTCAAGTTGGCATACAAATATTCATGCCACACAGTAAATTATCGATGTATTCATTTCAATTGTTATTTTCATCCCATCCCTTTTTTTTGTATCTTTTTGCTGCACAAAAAATGAAAAACGTTGAAGCCGAATAATCCCATTTTATTTCATTTATAAACCAGGAAGGTCTTACTGCAATTCACAATAAATCACACCTTTTTACCACCCAAAGGCTAGATAACAAAACTGTCATAATATAGCCTCTCTACTTGATTAATTCTTCCTTAATTCCCATTATGTGTTTCCTGAGAACAGAATATATACTGTATAAAAGGTAACCTGAGATTTGCTAAGGTGGAACACTTCCACAGATGCAGCAGGCAAACAATACATTGTCAAAGAAATTCGAGCAAACCCTGAAATATGCATTACAAAACAATAGAGAATGTGCCTTTTACATTGATTCAGACAAGATTGTCCATCGAACCCAGTGTTGTTTATTCAGATCATAAAAGGACTTCTAGGATCACAGATGTTAAAGTTCCAGCCTGAATCCTTGCACATGGAAAGCATAGCAATCCAATTTTTGTTTACCTTTTAAATGGGTACCAATCAGTCAGAATACATCTGGAAGGGACCTTGGAGGTCTTCTAGTCCAACCCAACCCCCCCCCCCCCCCGCTCCAGCAGAAGACCTTATATCATTTCAGACAGGTGGCTGTCCAGTCTTTTCTTAAAAACCTCAGGTGATGAAGCGCCTAAAACTTCTGAAGGCAAGCTGTTCCAGCAGTTAATTATCCTCTCTGTTAGGAAGCTTCTCCTTATGTGTATCTGTAAATGGCATGTGGGAAAGTCCTTGTCAGGTAAGAGGAAGAACAACAGACTAGAGCAGTGTTGGTGAACCTATGGCATGCGTGCCAGAGGTAGCACTCAGAGCCCTCTCTGTGAGCCATTGCCTCAGCCTTGCCTCCCTCCACAGCCCTCTCCTCACCAGCAGCCCACCTGGAGGAAAGTCAACCCTGGGTGTGGCCAGCGCGGATCAGTGCAGCCAAGCACATGGCAGCTGGGCAGAATGGACAAGACTCCGTCCTTGCGCCCCGTCATGCACAGATGCTGCGGGGCACAGGCAGAGGGCGTGGCTGCCATGGTGCTGCAAGACTGCCTGGGCGATCTGCTGCAGTGGGCCGTGGAGGTGGTGGGTGGCCCTGTGGGTGGGTGAGGTGGGGGCAGGAGCAGAGTGGGGGCAGGCCAGGGGGGTGGGGCGGTTTTGGGGCACTTGGTCTCTAAAAGGTTCACCATCACTGGACTAGACAATGCTTAGATAAGAGGCAGCTGACTCCACATAAGGAGTTTGTTTTGCCACACCGTGGTACATGAATTTAGGAACAGTGTTTTTCTAACCCAGGTTTCAGTTAAATCGATGTGCACTCAGCCAGAGAGACAAGCCTTGGTCACTGGTAAAAATGGCATCAGCATGAAATATATAAATCTGTACGCATGCCATTCATTGGTTGGTTGGTTGGTTGGTTCGTTCATTCATTCATTCATTCATCAACTTTCTCTAAGGCCCTCCACCTATCAAGCAAAATTCTAGGCAGCTCTTCTGGCAATAATGTGGCTTTTATTTCCTTGTTTAATGTCCAGGTCTAGCCTACAACTCTAATGGTTCTTGGTGGTGTGCTATCCAAGCGTAACCAGATCTGATCCTGCTTATTGTTTCAGATAAGGCAAGAATGGGATGCGGCCATCACCTTAGGAATTGATGAGAGTAGAGGCCATTTAAAAGCCTTGTGGAAAGAGGGAAATCTTTCATCTTTGATGCCTGTCACAAATGTAGGAGAGGAGAAGGAAAGCAGAGACTTTCTAAGTCTTCCTAAGAAGCTTCTTGGTTCTCTCTGCTTTTTGTGGACAATACAGTATTAATAGGAGTATAGTTTGGCACAAGGCAGTTTCAAACGCTTACATGCAGGTTTTTGCTTATTTATATTTGAAAATGGCCTCAGGGCACAACAGCCTTTGTTTTAAAAAAATCAATATTTCTTTAGTCTTGGCATTTTTTAATTGTTGCACTGTTTTATCTTATGAAAGGTTTCTGGTTGATTCTTTTATTTGTTTTTTTTATTATTATTAAAGGTGACTTTATTGTTCTGTTGGGCCACTGGGAGAAGAAGAAGAAGAGGTTGGTTAATTTGTACCACAACTGGAAAGGTCCCCTTGTTGCAAGGTAGGGTAGGGTCTGTATGGGTTTAGAATTCAGAATATAATACAGAATAACAGTTGGAAGAGACTTTAGAGGTCTTCTAGTTCAATCTCTGCTCAAAGCAGGAGTCCACATGCCATTTTGGACAAATGGCTGTCCGATCTCTTTTTGGAAATCTCCAATGATGGGGCACCCATAACTTTTGAAAGCAAGCCATTCCACTGATTAATTGTTCTTACTGTCAGGAAAATTCCCCTTAGTTCCAGGTTCTCCTTAATTCTAAGTTCTAGGTTGAATCTCTCCTTGATAAGTTTCCATCCCTTACTTCTTGTCCTACTCTCAGGTGCTCTCAGGTGCTTTGGAGAATAAGCTGACTCCCTTCTTCTCTCTACCCCACCCCCACCCCCAAATCCTGGAAGACTGCTATCATGTGATCCCTAGTCCTTTTCTTCATTAGACTAGACATTTCCAGTTCCCACAACCATTCATTGTGCGCTTTAGCCCAAGAAAAGCTTAGGAAAGCTGAGCTGTGGGGAAATTGCCTTCTAAGCCTTAAGGTTCCTTTTCTGTTAAGTCTCTCTCTGTAATTGTGGCCAACCTACATTTAATTATCCAAATCAGGTACCCTTATATCTCACTTGGTCTTCAAAAGATTGCACAGATAGAGACATAGGTCCGTGTTTCTGTTCTACCCTTCCTCCAGCCTTTCATCATCAAAAGTTAATGCAGTTTATTTACCTTTTATCTGCATTAAGCTGCTTCACTTCAATGCCCAAGTAACACTTTTGGAAAGCCTGTGCAAAATTTGGGGTACATTTGCTTTCCCTTTGTGCTGTTTTTTTTAAAAAAACCTTTTGCACAAAAATGAGCTCTTGCATTCTAGCTTATTACGTCTCAACAGTCATCAAACCCAACATAATACCTTTGGTCGAAAGACATGCTTCTAACATCGTCTGCAACAGTGAAAATACAGGCTGACGTTATTTCTCTCTCTTTCTTTTGCTTTAGAGTTTTAAATGATTCCACATCACTCACCTGAAACTAAAATCTCCATATGGGAACTCATAAACCATCACTTTAGATAAGACAAAAATCTAAGAAACAATGGTTGGAAACTGACCAAAGAAAGAAGCAACCTGGAATTAAGGAGAAACTTCCTAACAGTTATTAGAACAATTAACCAGTGGAACAGCTTTGCCTTCAGAAATCATGGGCAATCCATCACTGGAGATTTTTAAGAAAAAACTAGACAGTCACTTGTCTTTAATGGTATAGAGTCTCCTGCTCTAGCAGGGGGCTGGACTAGAAGATCTCCAAGGTCCCCTCCAGTTCTGTTCTATTCTATTCTGTTCTGTTCTGCTCTGCTCTGCTCTGCTCCTATTCTATTCTATTCTATTCTATTCTATTCTATTCTATTCTATTCTATTCTATTCTATTCTATTCTATTCTATTCTATTCTATTCTATTCTATTCTATTCTATTCTATTCTACTCTACTCTACTCTACTCTACTCTACTCTACTCTACTCTACTCTACTCTACTCTATTCTATATTGTTTCCAAGCTGGGTAACCTGAGACAAATTGTAAAACAATTTCTTGCAATGTTTTATTTGTTTTTCCCCTCTTGCTTATTTACACATCTTACATTTGACAAACACCGTACAGCATATTTAACATGATGAAGAAAAGAAAAAGAAAAACCACTAACAGTAAAATCTTTGGAAATAGAACATCCAGTGGGTGCTCTCAAGTTAAATTCCACTAAAACTTTTTTTCAAAGCAAGATCACCCAGCAGATACAGTAAGTTAAAAAATTAATTCTTGATGATGCTTGTTTAACAATAAAGTTTGTGAATGTTAGGAGGGAGAACAGCCTAATGTTTTATATAGAGAGTTTAAGGTGGGATGTAAGGGATAAATTTATTTTTCTTCCAACAAAGAAGCAAGAATCTTTTACATACACATACACAAACCCTGAAAATCCATGTTCCTATTATTTTGTCATCGTCTCTTTGTGTACAGCAGTCCTCCAAACAAATATTGTGTTGTCCCCAGCCACTAGAAAAATGCACTTGAATCACAATGAGGCATTTGAAAATAAGAAAGCATATGTAACTGGGAATAAAGACAATTGTGTCCATGCCAAATATTTCTAAGTTTGACTTTATCTGGAGACCATCCATAAATTTTTAAAATATGACATGCCAGATATTTTCTCTTTGTCAATTTCTTGCTGGCAAGTCTCTTTGATATAATTATCAATTGTTTCCAACTGTGATTGGCCATAAAAATCCAGTAGCATCCAGGGTATGAACCATCCTGGGGCTGAAGGAGTTGTGGGATGAAAAGGCTAAATGTTCCATGTGGCAGCCACCTGTTCATCCATGTTCTAAAAAATAAAATCTCCCTCAAGTTAAACTTAGTTCTTTGAAAATACACAGATTTGTCCATGTTATTTTCTTGGCAGGGAAATGAAAGCAAATTCTCTTTCTTTCTTTCTTTCTTTCTTTCTTTCTTTCTTTCTTTCTTTCTTTCTTTCTTTCTTTCTTTCTTTCTTTCTTTCTTTCCTTCCTTCCTTCCTTCCTTCCTTCCTCTTTTTTTTGCTTTCTCTTTCTTTTTTCTTATTCATTTTATTTTCTTATTTTGTTTTTAACTTCCCAGTGTAGCCTAGAAGCTACTTGCTCATCCAAGTTCTAACCAGGCCAAACTCCTCTTAGCTTTATGAAAAACAGCCAACAACTACTAGACTATCCACTGTAGTCTAGTGAAGATATTTAGATGGTAGATACCTCTCCCCCATTTTAAGTTCAGCTTTGCTTTTCGTTTGTCATTAATAATCCCTTCTTTTGAAGCTGTTGAATTGATGAGCACATTCAATGGAATAGTTGCTTACCAAGAGGCAAGAAACCTGCTGCTATTGATCTGTGTGTTTGCAAGATTATTTTTCTTTCTTATTTTGTTTTGTTATTTTGAATGGGTTCATTTTTTTTTTATCTTGGGCAACAGAGATTGTCTGTTGTTGTTGTTCTTTTAATCATCACATGTAGGCAAAGACACCTGTGTGAAATAGGCCACCATATAAATTATATAACTAAATAAACATGACTGTTAAATGCAGTCTGCATTGGTGAAGTTGACAATGATGTGACATCAAGTCACTTTTGACTCCTAGCTTTTCTCTATGACTAATAGATTGTCTCCACGACAATCTATCTCTATATGGTCTTTCACATCTTTCAAAGGCTCATTGATCACCACTTGTAACTGAATCCATCCACCTTGCTGCTGGTCATCCTCGTCTTGTCTCCTGTCACCTTTCCCAGCATTACAGCCTTTTCTGAATAGCTGTCAACATGTCCAAAACAGGATAATTTGAGCTTAGTCATTTGTGCCTCTGGTGAGAATTCTGGATTGATTTGTTTGAGGATTCATCAGATTGTTTTCTTAGTATTCTCTAAAATCTTTTCCAACGCCAAGGTTCAAAAATGTCTTTCTATTCTATGTCTTTATTGTCCAATGCTTATTTCCATAGAGTTGTGGAATGGCTTCCATTGCTGGCAGTATTCTCATTTTTGTAGGTATAGACACATCACGGTGTTTGAATATCTTTTCCAAAGCCTTCATGACTGCTCTACCAAGAGCTAGTTAATGGCGTATTTCTTGACTGCTTGTTCCTTTAATGATTGATTGGTTGATGCTAAAAGGTAGAAGCTACCTGCATTTGATATCTTCATTGCCAAGTCTAAAGCTGGTGGTTCTTCCTGCATTTTCACCTTTTAATAACTTGCTTCATTACTTCTCAGACTTTTTTTTTACCTTAGTAAAAGTAGAAGGTGGTTAACAAGTGCCAGCTACGAGACAATGGAGCACAAGGAAAACTACGCACAGCACCAACAGTGGAAAAAGAAGAATAGGCATCTTAGAATTCAATAGCCATTCAAAGCATTAAGGAGCATGGTGGCTTGTGTGGTTAGGATGCTGGGATGAAAGTTAGCAAGCCCACATTTGAGACCCAAGTGCTGCCATGCGGTGGGGCCGAGTTCCTGTCCTTCACTTTAGCTCATCCCAAGGACATGAAAGGAGCCTCCAACAGAGGTGATGATGTCACCAGCTAATCCTTTCCACCCAGAAGTGCCTCAGTGCTTCTGACACAAGCGCAATGCAATTCAAGCATCATGGTCAGTATGTACAGTAATTCATCAAGGAATTCCTTTAAGGGCAACGGTGGCTATCTGAAGGGTGAGATAGTTTGATGGTAGGCGAGAGGAGACCCTAAAACAATATTTCTCACTCTCTCTCTTAACCAGCTACAGCTACAAATAGGTGCCACATTCACACCCCATGCACTCCAAAGCCCTTGGTTGGAACTAAGTCAAAAGCACTGCGTAGCCCTAGTAAATACTCTGTCAAGGTGACTTTCATAAATCAATATATAATATAAATAACAAAAAAGCCAGCACCAAAAGATTCAGATCAATAAAACATCATACAAAATACCTAGAAATAATACTAAAAATGTGCATCCGAATAAAGTATTGAGAGACTTAAGGATGCAAAGGCTCCTTTCCCTCCTGAAAACCAAAGGGAGAAGGTAAGACCCATAAGCCTGCACCCCCACATTCATACCCTGAAAGCAAACTTCTGAAAGGGGTATAGTTCCTTGCTACCAGTTCCTTGGGGAAATAATATGGGAAATATTTTCTTTTTTTATTTTGCAAAATGTTTACAATATTACAATAATCTAGCGAGCCCCCATCCTAGGAACTCTGAAGGTAAAATAGATGGTTAATGCAGGCTGCATTCTGAAAGAAAATTTGGGGATTACACCCGATGGGAGAAAAACGGTTCAGGCAAAACTGTGAGGGATAATTGAGCCAGTTTAAGTATTTTGGTGGAGTCAAAGGACTGGAGCACAGATTTCTGTCAGTAAATCCACCAAGTTGTGGGAAGCAGAGACCCCTGGATCAGAGCAAATATGCTGAAAATACAAAAAGCTCAAATTAAACCCCAAAACCTAAAACCTCCCATTGCATGTTCAGCTGATGGCTTTCTCATCCCTTGCAAGTAATGCCGACATTCACATCTCCTTTGTGACAATATAATGTAATTTTGTTCCCTCAATAGCTGTAGAATTCATAAAGGAACATTGGGAAATCATGTTTGTGTTTTTGTGTTGTTGTTTTTTTTGGGGGGGGAAATAAAATATCAGTTCCATGTGTTGTGGTTCATGTCCTGGCCTAGAAACCAGGAGTGTTCTAGTTCTACTTTAGGCATGAAAGCTGGCTGGGTGACTTTGGGCCAACCAAAATCACCTCCCAGGTTTCTTGTTGTTGGGAAAATAGAGGCAGAAGGATTGGGTATATGAGATAAAAATCTAATATTAATAAATAGAAACTGATAAATTGATAAATAGCAGGTATGGCTAACTACTTTATTGAAGGCTCTGAGTTGGGGTTTGTTTTTTTGTTTTGTTTTGTTTTTTGTGAAATCCAGAAAATATTGGGACTATTGCACCCTTTAACTGGGTTCCCATATCATGCTAAGCAATGGCTTCCTTAATAATAGTCTATTGAATACACCATCAAGGCTATGGTCTTCCCAGTTGCATTGTATGGCTGTGAAAGCTGGACCATAAGAAAGGCTGAGCACCAAAGAATTGAGGCCTTTGAACTATGGTGCTGGAGAAGACTCCTGCGAGTCCCTTGGACTGCAAGGCGGTCAAACTGGTCAGTCCTAGAGGAGATCAAACCTGACTGCTCTTTAGAAGGCCAAATCCTGAAGCTGAAACTCAAATACTTTGACCACCTAATGAGAAGGAAGGACTCACTGGAGAAGAGCCTAATGCTGGGAAAGATTGAGGGCAAGAGAAGAAGGGGACGACAGAGAATGAGGTGGCTGGATGGAGTCACTGAAGCAGTAGGCATGAGCTTAAATGGACTCCAGAAGATGGTAGAGGACAGGAAGGCCTGGAGGAACAATGTCCATGGGGTCGCGATGGGTCGGACACGACTTTGCAACTAACAACAACATTGAATACACCAGAATCGGCTAACCTGAAACAACATACTATATTAAGCCTTGACTGCGAACCATCACAGTCTGAACTTACATAAGCCACTAAGCCATTATATGTATAACTATGAGTCTAACTAACTGGGTTTCCTGGAGACACTAAATCCAAATAAGTAAATCACAACATGGTGATTGTGAAGCCAGCCATGAACTTTGAATCCAAAGCTTTATTTCCCTACAGAGCAAACGTCCATCATCAGGTAACTCTAGCGTTTACTCTCACTCTTAAAAGTGAAAAACAAAGGAACTGCCCAATAAATATTTTATTTGTTTTGTCTCTCTCTCTCTCCCTCCCCAAAATAGCAGAAGGAACAGAAGAGAATTCAAAAGCACAGAGAGAAGTCATGGTGGGGAACACGTTCTTCTCTAGCAGGGGAAGGAAATGTGGGAAAAGTTGAAGGGATGGTTTCTGCCCACTCTTCTTTCTCTTTTCATTATGATCCAAATTTTGGAGTTTCTCCATATTCCTCTACCAGGAGATCATTGCCGGCCCGTGGGCCAGACGCATCATCCGGAAGCCACGCCCACCCCATTGCCGGCAATGGCAAAACTGTCCCGATACGTTGCACAATGTCATGTGACGCCACAAGTTGGACATGTCTGAAATAGATAGTCCATTCGTGAAACATGGAAAACATCTGCTTTATGATAGGGGAGAGTTTATTTTTATTACAAGGAGGAGTGTTTGGACTTATTCCACTAGTATTATTCTTTTTATCTGTACATCTACCTTGCAGGCCTAGGAAAGAATTAGGTGAAAGCCTTAAAGATCCCATCCACAGTATCTAGAACAGGGTAGCCTCATCTGTCTTAGGTCTCCCTTACTCGATCTGGGCATCTTAGCTTGAATAAAGATCATTCAAATTATTTATTTTCTGGATGTTTTTACTGTTTTATTATTTTTAATTGCCTCCTTCTTAGGGTTGAGAGAAAATGATTGGCTCAAGGTCACCCAGTTGGCTTTGTTTCCAAGATGGGAAACTGGGAACTCACCATCTCCCAGTTTCTCTCCTGATGCCTTAACCACTAAATCAAAATGCTTCTCCTTACATGGTCTATGGGGAGTCTTGGTCATCCAGGTCATGGTTGTCCCAAAGGTGCTTTTTCAAGAGGCAACTGGACTGTCTTGTTTTTCTTTGAAGACCTTTCACTTCTCATCCAAGAAGCTCCTTCAGCTCTGACTGGATGGTGAGGAATGGAAGGATTTATATTCTTTGCAGACAGCTGGCCATTTGCATTTTTTTTTTCTCCTTCCATTCCCCACCATCCAGTCAGAGCTGAAGGAACTTCTTGGATGAGAAGCGAAATGTCTTCAAAGAAAAACAAGAAAGTCCAGTTGCCTTTGAAAAATTATCCTTACATTATTAATAATATATTAATACTGTACAATATTATTGCACCATAGTAGCTTTCCTTAGCTGATCATTCTTCATGTTTCCTGCTTCTCACAATTATTCTTCCAATACAAACCAGACTATATTTACTTTTTACTTTTAGCTTTTAACTGTTTGATAGCCTTGGCATTTACTGGAACTATGTTACTGAATGTAACCTCCATTGTTTATATTGTTATTTTAATTCAAAACCTATCTGTGTTGCACCCACAGCAAAAATAGCTGAAGGATGGAAGAAGCTGAATGTCTTGATAAGATCCTCTTATCACAAAGAAGCACATTTGTGATGTTATCTCAGCCAGCCCATGATTACCTTCAGGAACAAAAAGAACGTTATTAAATCCAACCCTGTTTGTGCACAGTGGGACGGCAGCAGAAATATCAGGTTTTCGTGATGACAATATCTTGCCTTCTTCCTCCTTCTCTAGTCACACCTGCCTAAAGTTAGGAATACTTTGAATTCCTCAAATTCCTGAGCCATTTGGCCTGGAGAACTGACATTCCAGAATAGCCTCAAAGAACAAGATGGAGGTCAAAGGCTCCACGTTTTCTCACATCTAATAGTGACATGGATAGAGATACGGTCAGTGGTGGGATTCAAATAGGTGAACAACCGATTCTCTGTGTGGATGCCGCTTCCAGAAGTCCATTCTGGGCCTGGGCAACAAAACATTAGCTACTGGTTCTGCCGAAGTGGTGCGAACCGGCTGAATCTCACCACTGGATACGGTGATATTGGACAAAACTGAAAAATGGGGTCAGCTGTTGGGAAAGGGGTTGAAGAAACTTAACCTGCCATTTTTGTTTCTATAGATGTTGGTGAGACCGTTAAAAGTCGTTGGCGCTGTTTGAATTTGTTCTACCAGCAGCAAGATCTGACTGCTGGCCCAGTGATGGATTGTATTGCAAATCAGGGCTGTTTCCAGAGGAGGCAGAGGAGGAGAGGACCTGGAGCTTATGGAGCGAAGGAACTGGATGAGGCTGTCAACAGGCCCAGAGGAAGAGAGAGAGGCTTTTGGAGGAGTTGGTGGCGGCAGCAGCAGCGTGCTCCAGGGGCAAAAAGAAGCAAGGCCTCTTTAAGGAAAGGGTGGAAGAGTCAGGATCAGAAAAAGGAAAGGAGGCGAGGTTGTCAGAATACAAGCTAACTTGAGGGCTAATCCACATGGAGCCCCATTTCCATCTGTTCTGTTTGCCATCGTTCACTCCCTAGAGACTAAAATGGACAATGTGAAATTTGAGCGGGCCCCGAACAAGGAGTATTTATCGGAGGCGGTGACCCTTTGAGAGCTGTATGCAATGAAATTTCATTTTGATGTATGCCGATTGGTGTACATTCAAAGTGACAATAAAGTTATCATCATAATGCTGTCAGTCTATGTTGTCTCAGGCTTACCTAGCCCTGCTTTAGGATTTGTACATTTTATTTTTGCAGTTTCCAATTTTGTCAGGTCACTATGCAAATGAAGTTAAGTTTCAGCTTCCAGTGTTCTAAGTTTGAGATTTTACAATTAGCTTTTTTCATTTCTAACCTAGAATAGATACTTGAAGCATGGGGTTTTTTGCCCCTCCCTTTCTTTGTGTTGCTGTATTTTATACACTAGCAATAGCAATAACTTATATACCTATAACAATAACTTAAACATATGCCACTTCATAGTGCTTTACAGCACTCTCTAAGCAATTTACAAAATCAAGCATATTATCCCCCCAATAATCTGGGTCCTCATTTTACCAACCTCGGAAGGATGGAAGGCTGAGACAACCTTGAGCAGATCAGGATCGAACTCTGAACAAACAGTGAGCAGAGTCAGCCTGCAATACTGAATTCTAACCATTGTGTCACCAGTCTAAGCCAGTTTGTTGAATGAATGAATGAATGAATGAATGAATGAATGAATGAATGAATGAACCTTTATTATCAAAGTACAACATGTATATAGTGAGATTGGCTGAGCCTCCTTTCGTTCCCCCCCAACTCACAGTGACAACCAACCCACCATCTTGTTACACCATGTTAGCTAATTGCACAACACATAGAGTTATTTCCCATTCAGAAGCCTCACAGCCCATGGATAGAAGCGGTTCTTCAGCCTGTTGGTACAGCTGGCTATACTCCTATATCTCCTATCCAATGGTAGGAGAGTAAAGAGATACCGTCCAGGGTGTGAGTCATCCCTGAGAATTTTCCTCACTCTTCCAAGGCAGCAAGCCCTGGTGAGGTCATCCAGTGGTGTCAGGGGACAGCCCACAATGTCTTGTGCTGTGCTCACCACCCTCTGTAATGCTTTCCTATCCGCGGCTGTCAGACCAGCATACCAAACCACAATACAGTACAAGAGGACGCTCTCTATAGTAGACCGGTAAAAGAGGGTCATTAGTCATTGTTCTACCCTGTTCTTCTGCAAGAAATCAGAAGAGCATGAATTTTGAGCCAATCCCTCTCCCAATCCTAGGAAAAGGAAGGCAAGGACAAACCATTTCTGAAATGTTACCAAGTGTTACCAACTGCAGGGACTTGTCCAGGCAGTTTCCAGGAATCAATAGTGACTCGAAGGCACACACCTTAAAGATCAATTTTTAAATTGCTGTTATATCTCTACAAAGCAATGGGGGGAGGGGGGCAGTAGATGACAAATGGGAAACCTTCTTTAAGATATTCCATGCCTATATGCATGCCCACAAATATCCACATGCAAGGTCTCGCCTCGATCCATGTGCATTCTGTGTAATGTTTCACTATAGCTGAAATATCTGGGTTTCTAAAAAAAAAAAAGAATTGCTGAGGGAACTGTGTTGAGATTCTCCATAGAAGGTTGTAGAGAAGCACGTCAGCAAAGTAACGATGCAAAAAGAGCCACGTTCAGAATCCTAGCAAGGTTATGAAAAAGGTGCAAGAAGGAAAGGGAGAATCAGAAAACAGCCATGTAATTCTGAACGGCTTGTTCCCTACCTCCTCAGCCAAGTAGCGTGTCAGCCCTCTTGAGGCAATGTGTGGGAATTTTTTCTTTCTGTACAGGCACATAAACACCACCACAGAAAATAATAATAATTATAATAATAGAAATGCATCTGAAATGAGAGTAGGCGTGCAAATAGCAAGACAGATGCTAGGACTTTCTTGACCTAAGCTCGATTCCTAAGGATTGTACGGCGAGATCTGTGTAGTTAGTTTTCTTTTGTCCTTTGTAAGAAAGCAGAATCTTTATTCTAGGACTCTTTCAAAAATGTCCCAGTCTAGCTTACGGCTGTGAGATTCCCTTGCTAGCCTCCTATTTGAATACCTAATTTAATGAAGTTCAGGGAGCTGTTACCACCAATTAGGCTTGGGTTGACAGGTGAGTCTCATAGCCTCTGGAACAGCGTTTCTCAGTTTAGCAAGCTTAAGATATGTTGACTCAACTTCCAGAATTCTCCAGCTAGCATGGTTGACATAGGACTTCTAGTAGTTGAAGTCCGCCTATCTTAAACTTGCCGAGGTTTACCGTTCAACTCTCAGAATTCCCAAGCCATCATGGTTGGCTAGGGAATTCTGGGAGTTGAAGTCCACATAACTTAAACTTGACAAAGTTGAGAAAAAACACTGCTTTAGACTCACTTCTTGTCATGGTAAGCTGAAATGATCACCAGAATACCATTTGCTTGATTAATCTCATATACAAATATAATATCATACATAAATTGTGCAAAGGGGGGGGTTGTATGGGGGTGTGTGAGAATGCATTGTTGATTTGTGCCGAATTCAAACATCATCTGGCAGGTAAAAAAAAAAGGATGTAAGTATGAAATGCTGCATAGGCAAACATCTCCCTGAAAATGTAACACAGCAAACTGTAGTAGATTGTTAACAGCACAACAATTTTCTCACGTCTTTGCCAGATTTTTACTTTCCCGGCTGACAGAATGGGGCCTTGATCAATGTTACCAAATTTGGGGATGAAGAACTGAAGTAGCTTGCATAATAATCCCAGCTCTTTCCAGCTCACGGGCAGAGATACACATCTTGGCTCTTCTCTAAGCAATTCCCTTGAGAGATGTTGACTGTAGCTTTGCATATGGTAAGTCTGAGGGGAATAGATATAAAACTGATAATGTAACAGAGGAGATATTAACCTCTCCTATATTCTGGTAAGGGCTGAAAAATTCCAAAGTCCTTTTCAAAAATTACATATGTATAATTTGGGTAAGTAGACTTCATATTAAATCTTCTTTTTTTTATTCCTTTTTTTCCTATCTAGAATTTCCCAGTGCTAACACATAAAATCGTCAAGCAATCTTCCCTGCAGGAATATTGCAAGGTGCCTGACAAATACATGTTCCCAAAGCGGTACAGATATATTTTCATACAGCCATGACAGGTTAAACAAAAGACCAAGCAGATCCAATTTTCTCTAGGTAATTCTAGAAGAAAGGAGGAACAGTGCCCCAGAAATAAAACAAAAGTATCCAGAAAAAAAAGAAAAAAGAAAAAAAAAGGAGTATTGGGTATATTTGCCACCTCGAGTTATTTATATAAAATAATAAAGGCAGGATAAAAAAAATCTTTTAAAAAGTTTATAAAGGCACAGTGACAGGTAACCAATTTAGAAACCAGTGGCACATTACATTACTATAATAAGGATTTTGCACTATAGCTAGGAATAGAAGAAGCTGCGCAAATCTGGTCTTGTGTCAATTCCAGTGAAGAACTAAGATTGACAATCAGCTTGTTGTGGAGTTTGGACCACAAGCACCCATTTTTTTCAACACTTCCAGCCAATGATTTGTGATTGTATATCTGAACATCACTCTAAAACAGTTGTATTAAAGACATTTATGATGAACTACCAGAGAGAAAGAGAGAGAGAGAGAGAGAGAGAGAGAGAGAGAGAGAGAGAGAGAGAGAGGATCCCAAAAAATATCAGCAAAGCATGTACATCACCAGAATAAAACTGCTTATTTTTGGATTAGATTAGTCTTTCTGATTTTAAATACATTTATACAGATAGTCCTCAACTTACAACAGTCCATTTATTGATTGTTCCAAGTTAGAATGGTACTGGGGGAAAAAGATTTATGACCGTTTTTCACTCTTATGACCGTTGCAGCGTCCCTACGGTCACATGATCAAAATTCAGACGCTCGGCAAGTGACTCACATTTATGACGGTGGCAGTGTCCTGGGGTCTCCTTTTGTGAGTTTATTAGAAGCAAAGTCAATGGCGAGCCAGATTCACCTAACCACCGTGTTACTAACTTAACAATTGCAGTGGTTCAATTAGCAGCTGCGGCGGGAAAGATTGTAAAATGGAGCAAGTTTCACTTAACAACTTCTCTTGCTTAGCAAGAAATGTTTTGAGCTCAGTTAATGTCGTAAGCTGAGGACTACCGGTTTCTTTTGCATCCCCATCAGGGTTATAGAAGACTCATGATGTCTCACTGACCCGAAATCAGCAGGGACATTTAGCCAGGAATAACACAACTGAAATTCGGCTATTTTGCAACTCAATTTAAGTCATAAAAGGGTGGTTGTCTTGCCGTTCCTGGGTTATGTTAGTTATTCAGACACTGTTAACTAATTGACTCATTTTGTGCACAATCTATTTCCTTGTGGGACAGAAATATTAAAAATGTTATTTAAATCTGCAATTTCTCCATTAGATATTTTTTTATTGGTTATGTGCCATGAAGTCATTTTTTTATTCTTTTTTTTTTAGTTTCTCATGGAGATCCTGTGGAAGAATTTCACCATCTTTGTTCGGCCATTTGCTGCCAGATTTAGACAGTGTGGGCTCAAGGGATCCATTGTTATGAAAAGAAGGGCACATCTTATCCAAAAGTTGCCTATTTCTATTTTCTAATTCTAATAAATAACGGGTCAACAATACAGAAGTCAACCAGATTTCTTTTATCTTAAAGTAGCTTTGAATAATAACAAAGTCTGCTTCTTGCTCAAAATGTCCTCCTTTTTCATCCGCAAATCTAAAATGGTCTTTAAGCCAATAAAATGATGTAAGTTTCTGATCAAGCCCCTAAAATCTCCTTTTCATAGTTTAGTTTACTTTTTCTCTTGGGTGCATATGGTCTATGACACAACATTGTGCTGTCACTGCTAAAGAGACATCAAGCAGCCAATTTAATGTCAAAGACTTCATATCTAAAACTAGATTAACCCAGTTCTTGCTGCTTTAAATACAGCTGGGTGTTACTGTGGATTCTCACAGGCTAGCCTCAGGACTAGCATTTATCTTTCAGCCTAACATTATCACAGAGTGTTAGATGGTACTCATAACTTTGCAATAGAAACAGACATCAAATGATCTTAAAGTTAGCAGTCTTTAGATTGCTATAATCTAAACTGAGTTCCATCTAAATCTGGTTGCTTCCAAAGTAGCCACTTAGTCTAGGTTTTTTTGTGTGTGTTCTTACTTTAAGAAAAATAGTGTTCTTGTTATTCTGTATCTTCCAGTGATTCTCATTATTTGGATTTGTCTTGCTGAAAATCATTATGCTTAAGGTTGATGTCTTCTATATACTTTGCAAGTCTTCTTCACAGTAAGTTGATGACTTGGCAAGTTTATGGAAGTGAATTGTTACTACCTTAACCTCTACCTTCTTAGAGATTTTTTAAAATCCATTTTTGGCTTCCAGTCTAATCCATGGCTTTGTTATTCCTTGATTCAAATACCAACCAGACCCAACCCTACTTAGCTTTGGTCCTTTAGAAGATCAGATAGCTACTGCTATCTGCTAAGGAATATATTCCACTGAACTTACTGGAATATATTTCTTGGTAGGTATGTACATAGGATGACATGCAATCAATGAAATTTTTATATCAAATCAAATCAAATTGATCACAGACAAGCAAATTAAGCACAAAAGTCACAATAAATTAAGATTAAAGGGAAAAAATAGTTATTCTAAATTATCTAAAAAGGGTTAGAGTTAATACTATGCAGTACTACACAGAATGTAGAGCAGTACTTGGCTGTGGTCAAGGGAATAAAATCAGATTGATCCAACAATAACATCTGGAGATAAACCAAATCAAAACAACCAGGATATTTAGTAAAGAGTGGAAATCAAAATTCCTGGCAAGCATCTACACAGAAAGGCCAATAGAGAATAATATGTTCCATCATCAGAGATAATGTCCATGGTCCATCCTATGGACACTCAGTCTCTGTTCAGAAAAATCTTTTGGTATCTTCCTTCATTCACACATTTTCTGAGATTTATGATGCTTGTCCTTATAATATGTAGGTTGCTTAAAGTTGAAAAAAATGAAACAAAATCTACCAGGTACAAATAGCTATGGACACATCTTACAAACATCCATGGTTGTCACTGTCAGGTTGCCAACATGTAAAATCTTAAATCAACTAGTTCCATATTTCCCCTTCATTATCCTTCTGCCAAGAACTAATCAGCTCAGTTTTTCCAAGTATTTATTTTCTCTTTTTTAATTGCCGGTATTCCACTTCATCTGGGCTACTGAGATCCTTTTGAAGCCTCCTGCGATAAAATGTTGATTGAAGCAAATAATAATTTAGCAAGTAGCATTTTTTTATAACTGGGAGTTCCTGAAGGAAGAACTTCCTCCTCTTTTGAAATGCATCCAGCCGGCAGAACAAAACCTGAAATCCACATCTGTGTATGAGGTTGCACCTTGGTTGAAAAATGAAGCTTTCCCAATATTCATGAAGCACAACTTCTTCAAACATAATTAGCAAATGAAATTAGCCAACATCCTAAGGAAGCCAAGATACTGAACTAATCCCCAAATGTTCCCAAGGATGAAAAATATATGAGAGCTTCATGAGATATCTTTGCAGTGTCTTCACCATCTGCTGTTGCAGTTGGCAAATTTTTTACCTGGTATGAAAACTAAAATATCACAGGATTGTCAATCATAGCCTTTCAGGAGAGGAGGGGAGGGGAATATAACAAGCAAGAGAAGAAAGATTAACCCAACATTGTAACTGAAGATCCAGTTGTTTCAAGGCAGATGTTTCATAGAATAAAATATCCCGAACTCCAGTGCTTCTCATTTTCAATCACAGGCAGAAGGAACTATGAACACAGAGAGTTATTATATAGTGAAGGAAAAGGGCATCTTCTATAGATGGAATGCCTTATTCGAATAGGTGATATTTTCTAAAGCAGGGGTCTTCAAACTTGGCCCTTTTATGACTTGTGGACTTCAACTCCCAGAATTCCTCAGTCAGCATGGCTGGTTCAGGAATTCTGGGAGTTGAAGTCCACAAGTCATAAAAGGGCCAGGTTTGAAGACCCCTGTTCTAAAGCAATAAATGTTTTGTTTCTAATGCAAAATAGAAGGCAAGTTAAGATGTACAAGCCTTGTAATAGGTGATATCAGGTTCACTCTAGAAACTGAAAAAAAAATCAAGATGAATTCAGTAGCACAAAAAGCTTCTAGCGGCTTCTGCCTGAGTTTTCCCCTTTTTGTGCCATGACTGTTCACTTGTGTGTGACTTCATATTTTAAGCAATCACTGCAAGTTCACCCAGCCAAAAAAACCAAAGAAAAAAATATCTGTAAACCATTTACAACTGTTTGTAATAGATCAGTGCAAACTCAAAGCTAATTAGGCTTCTAAGCATGTAAAGCAAATAGAGGAAAAGAGGCTATTCAAACAACACAGAATAATAACACGTCAGAGTCTGTGAAAACATGGTAAATGAAGGGTCGAAAATACATGCAAAATTGCACTTCAGATTATTATTCCCTTCCCCATATTCAAAGATGTTTAGAAAGCAGAAACAGATGTTCACAAAAGTGCTAATTCTACTCGTTAATTTAAGTATACGTCTCCCTGGAAAGAAATTTGTGAAGGGTGAATTAACTTCTTTTTTTTCTTTTTATTGCTTCTATTAAGTATTTTGGATCTTTCCGGAATACATGATCACAGAGAAATGCACCTTTCAAATAGGTGGAAATAGGAGCAACTTCATGCTGCATTTTTTAAGAGACCCTCATTTGTAAAATATACCCGACAATATGGCTTCCTCTTGAATTAGATTGGTGGAGTGAGCAATGGATTATGTAGAGGGGGCCATATCTTGCCTGAATAATGGTGCTGACTGGGTCATGGTGAATAATTTCAGTTTCTATCTTTTTAAACTGTTACAAAATAAATGGGGAGAAGAGGAAACTTCTTCTTAGACCATCCAGCCCTAGTGGATAATCTTCTTATCCAGCTAAGTCCAAGAATGTCATGGAACAATCCAGACAAAATTCAGTTCTTTATTTGCTTACAAGTAACAGACAGAATCTTGCCCCACTAAACTCTTACTACTTTCATCGTAACGGATATACCCAGGGAAATTCTACAACAGGGGTGTCAAACTAATAGGTAAGGCAACATAAGTCTTTGACCTTCGTGGCAAATTTACACACACACACACACACACACACACACACACATATATATATATATATATATATATATATATATATATATATATATATATATATATATATATATATATATATATATATATATATATATATATATATATATATATATATATATATATATATATATATGTTAAATGCTTGTTAACTATTTAGATTACCTTGCTAAGCCCCAAACATGGGACAAAACTTTATTTCCTGTTTCGGCCTAACCAAAGGCCATCCACAGGCAGTAGTCACAACAGTGACAGCTCATATTTGTGTAAATTTTTTCTTTTAGATTGCTAACAAAGAATTAATGGGAGACTGATATGCATTTCAAACTTATTTGTTTTCATCATATATGATATATATATAAAAAGGTAAAGGTTCCCCCGCACATGGGTGCTAGTCGTTTCCAACTCTAGGGGCCGGTGCTCATCTCCGTTTCAAAGCCGAAGAGCCAGCGCTTGTCCGAGGACGTCTCCGTGGTCATGTGGCCGGCATGACTAGACGCCAAAGGCGCACGGAACGCTGTTACCTTCCCACCGTAGTGGTCCCTATTTTTCTACTTGCATTTTTATGTGCTTTCGAACTGCTAGGTTGGCAGAAGCTGGGACGAGTAACAGGCGCTCACTCTGCTACGCGGCACTCGGGATTCGACCCGCCAAACTGCCGACCTTCCAATCAACAAGCTCAGCGTCCTAACCCACTGAGCCACCGCGTCCCTTATGATATATATATATATTCATATATATATATATGAAATTTGTTATCTATAGTAAAGCCAACTTGAACAATTTTTCTGCATGGCATAGTCATTAAAGCTATTTGTAATTCGGGGGGATTACTTTCTCTTCTTTTTTTTATTTATTTATTTTAATTCCATTTATATCCCGCCCTTCTCCGAAGACTCAGGGCGGCTTACAAGCTTAGCAGTAGCCTTCATTCTATGTATATGCCTGCTTATTAGGGCTTTCACACACACCCCAAGCGGCATTATTACAAAGTCAGCTTATTGCCCCCAACAATCTGGGTCCTCATTTTACCTACCTCGGAAGGATGGAAGGCTGAGTCAACCTTTTTAAATGAATATAAACTAAGAGGATGCCAGAGAGTTTTCCTTAGCCTCATTGAAGTTGGCATTCAAATAATTGTGAGCATCTGTGTCTTATTATAAATATTGTAGAAGAGTATTAGCACCTAATAGCCCATGAAGGACCCCTTTTCCTCCCTATATTGTATGTTTGAGCCATCAAGGAAAGCCATATGCAGCAAACCTGAAGAGGTAACTGAAATGAGCAATGTGGGACAACTTAAGCAAACTGAATGCCAGCTATAATACAAAGAATGATGCCGAGAGACGTTTTGAACAGAACCAAGGTGGACATTTGTCAGGAATGCTTCCAGTGGTTAAGAGTAGAAATAACAACTAGGTTCTCTCAAATATGTATAATAAATGGAAATATGTCATAATTAAAATTAGTATCATTATAATCTTTGGGGGGAAATTGTTGAGGTGGATGTGGGAAGTCAACTCTGTAGCACCAAAGGCCAAACAGATCATCCAGGTTCTTTACAGCTACAGTTAAGGTCCAGAAATAGAAACACACCAGATTCATACAGCCAGGCAAAAGGCTTTCAGCTCTTTACAAGCCTGGATTTAAATGCTTTTAGTTTTAACTGAGCTTGCTGTGCTACATTAATACTGTCACTCTTTTTAACGTAAGATAGTCTTTGACTTATGAGCGTTCATTTAATGACGGTTCAAAGTCACAATGGTCTCTGGAAAAAAATGGCATGACTGAATTTAACACTTTATGGTTCTTGTACCATCCTTGCAATCACATGAACATAGTTGGGTGCTTGCCAACCAGTTCACATTTGCAATTGGTTGCAGCATCCTACAGTCATGCGATTGCAATCTGTGACTTTTTTGCAATTTCCACGCAAAAAAAAACGCCCATTGAGGAAGCTTTATTTATTTAATGGCCTTGTGATTCACTTAACACAGTCATAAAAATGGTCATAAAATCAGATCCAACTTGACTTACAAATGCAATAGTTTGGCATAGAAATTCCGGTGCCGATTGTGGTCATAACGGAAGGCATAAGTGTATACATATCAGCAGGTGTGGAGAGTCTTCTGCTAGTCTAAAATAACTGCACATCATGAATTTAGCTAGTGTGGATGGATGAGAATTCATTCACTCATTCACCTGTTTGTAAGAATCTACCCAAATTTCTTCATGATGGAAAGGACATGCGATACAAAGAAAGTACATATGGGAGGAAGCTAAATTGATCAATTTATCCAGCAGACACATTCCATCCTAATACAAACCAGGGAGGAAATCAGGTCATTGAGAGATGCTAAACATTTTAACTGACAAACACGAACCTGTCATAGAGGAACAAATTGTTGTGAGGTCAGGATAAAGTCACTTTGCCTGAGGGTCTAAGCACACAGACATTTTCAATAAAAATTACATGATCTTTGCAGAAAGAAATTCCACCAGGCAGTGGAAACCAAGAACAAGACCCAGGAGATGCTGTGCCTGACGCAACAAAAAGGGATGGAGCCTTGTGTTGAAGACAGATGATTGCACACTTCTAAGACTAGGACTCTAAAACCACTTTAACCTCGACTAAAACACTCCACAACACAGGCAAATAATGTACTTAGAATTTGTTACTAGATGTCTAGCAGAAGAGGGAACAGGAAGAGTTTCCTCACCAATGAGTTATCACAATCACTTCAGAATGATTAGAGTTAGACTCTCCTACCTGAGCAATTGCCTTTTTCTAAGAGTGTCTACCCGTCCAACCAAATCAAGCAAAATGGGCATGCTGCAGATCCTGTCAGCCAAAGAGTGTGAGCTGATGGAGATTAGAAGACAAGCTTTTTCCACAGTGGCCCATGTTCTGTGCAATGTCCTCCCATCAGAAATCAGAATGGGCCCAATCCTTTTAGCCTTTCATAAGGCCTGAAAACCCTGGTTATGTTCCTGAGCGTGTTAAGGTAATTAAGGGCCTGTTTCCTGGCTGCACTGCTAACTGGCCAAGTACCTCAGCTGCCATCTATATTTAATTTGGATGCTTTTTTATAATTAATTCCTATTGTCTTTTATTGTTTATTGTTTTAAACTGGTTTTTTTTCAATGAGCAACATGGTGGCAACACAGTGGTAAAGATGCACTCTTCCCATTCAAAAGGTTGAGATGTAGTTGCAGATGTGTCTCTTTGAGGACAGAAAGAAAAAAAATATCTCCTGCGAACTCCATGTGGCATCAGGAAGGGCATCCGGCTAGTAAACGCTGAGCTCCATTTAGTCACCCTGACTCCACCCCGAATAAAGGGATCACAGGGTTGCAAAAAGGGAGGTTTATTTTATTGTTTTAAATGTTTTTAATACTTCACTTGCAGTATATATTTTTTGAATTGTAAGAAGTCCAGAGTCATTGACTGAGATGGGTGGCTACAGAAATTGAATAAAGATAGATAGATAGATAGATAGATAGATAGATAGATAGATAGATAGATAGATAGATAGATAGATAGATAGATATTCAAAGGACTTCTTTCCAGCCACAGGTTCTTGGTAGTCTTATAATATCAAATTCTAAAGGACTATTAAAGATAAGTATGTTTGAGCAGAAATCAAAGACTAGTAACGGAAGAGAGACATTAAATTATAAATGCCTAATCCTAACTATCCACAGCTTTATCTAAAAGGGACCCAAACTTTGGAGAAGCAAGAGAATAGTTCTGACTCCCTAAAATCTTACAATTAAATTCTTTTTGGCTTTCTTTCAATAGCTTCTAAGTCTCCTAAAAGAACATAAAGTTAATATTTTAATGGTGTTCCGACACAGCCTTTCTGAATTTTATATATAATCTGATGCTTGAAAATGTAATAACCATACAGGAACCTTCCAAAACCAGCATCAAATTGAATAAGATATATTTTTTTAATGATACAATTCACAAAATTACCACTTCTGCTATTCCTCGCCTGCCAAAGATGCTGCTTTCCTCCTCCTTCTGTTTTATGCATTATTAGTCAGTAGAGATTGTTCTGTTTGATTTAACCTTATAATTGCCTGGGATGCTTAATTAACTAAATATTATTCTGTCTTTAGCTAGACATAAAGCAGTATGAAGTTCCTCCCTTTCATATGCAATAGTGGGTACATGAACACGAGGCGGGAGATGAAATTAAAGGAATTGGCACAGGAATACACCAATGGGAACACTCCATGTTCTTCTATTATACAAGAGCAACAATGGCTAAAAAAGTATCAGAAGCTAAATCAAGTGCGAGAGGCCATCATGTACAGTATTCCTAGTCACGTGCTATGGTGTGGCAGCTTGGAGGGGGCTAGGGCACTGATGTACTCTAGCCTCAGAGCTCCATCTCTTGCCAGCATTTCCAAACCTGTCTGTTCACTTTTAGTAGCCTAGGAGGAAAATGGGAATGAGAATGAGAATAAAAGTAAGGAGAAAGAGTTGTGGCTGAAAGGCAAACTTCAAAGGAGTGTTTGGGAGTGCTTAAGGTAGTAGTGGTGCCACTCATCCCTTCATCCAGAAGAGTCACTATCATGAATTAGGAGCACAAGTCAAGATTACAGCAGCCAAAGTTTTTAGAGAGCCTCCTATTCATCCAATGCAAAGACATATGGAATGCTATAATTATCTGCCCCATTCCCTGTGGATGGATGGATGGATGGATGGATGGATGG
The DNA here is from genome assembly GCF_964194415.1 of Vipera berus. Classification (NCBI taxonomy): domain Eukaryota; kingdom Metazoa; phylum Chordata; class Lepidosauria; order Squamata; family Viperidae; genus Vipera; species Vipera berus. Next base: position 12,047,770 of record NC_138211.1, on the reverse strand, counting down.
ATCAATCAATCGATCATTCAATTGATCAATGGATTGTCTTTTTCCCTAGAAAAATAAGATGAATGACTGAGTAAAGATAGTTTCATATTATATATGGCTGTGCATATTTAGGGTTAAATCTAAAGTCCTTGGAATTAGCTCACTGAACTCTATGAATTGAAATGTCTAGCCACCCCATATTTTAGACACACACACACACAGATAGAGAGAGAGAGAGACAGAGAGAGAGAGAAGATAGAGAGAGAGAGAAAGTACATCAAAGGAACATGGTATGGTATGTACTGCATTGTATTCACACAACACAGTAATCCATTGTTGACCAAACTATAATCCATTGAATTAATTTTCTGAGTTACATGATACACTGAATTATAAAATAATCTACTCACTACAAACTTCCTGCCCTCCACTTTTAACTGCTTGCTCCATTAGGGCAGGCCATTCCTTAGTTTCTTTCTTGGACTATCAAACAACTGCTCCTCTTGTCTGATTGCTTCCTTGGCAAGATCTCTTTTCCCCTTTCCTCAAGGTCACCTGTGCATTCCATAAAAACTTTGAGGCTTCTTGGAAAAATGCTTTCCAGTAGGACTTCTCCTTTGAAGGTAGGCCTTAACAATCTTCCAAAGGACTTCACGTTGTATCTCAACAGTTGGAGGTGATCTTCCACAGTTGGAAGAATCAGAATTCTCCTGTGTTGAGGCATTGTGGAAATTAATATGTCCGTCCCACATGGAAGAACATGAAATAAAGGGTCAATTTTAAAAAGGAAAGGGTCCCATTTCTGGGCCCAGAAGAGCATCAGTGTTGAGACAGTTGCCCAAATATTTCATGTCCTGATGCTAACTAAGCAACCAGCAACATATTTACAAAAAAAGTGTATACTTATCAATCATTTGTTAAAGGCATAGAAAGCCTTTGTAAATCTGAAGAATTTAAGAAGTCTCTTTTCGTTTTGTTTGTATAGCTGTCCTGTTATATATAATCATATTTGCACAGGCAGGGAAGTGGAATGGTTACGTGTTGGTGGGTGAGATGTACACTGCATCCCATGGGAAAATAATAATGGATGGAAATGCATTATTCTAAGCAGACATAGGGAATATTCCAAAGAAGACAAGCCTTGCCAATCACTCTAGGGGAATAATGTAGTCTGAAGCTACCACACAACCTCTATACACTGTCAGGCATTATTTTCAAGGACTAAAAAAAACCTGCTTTCTTCAACATGCCTCCCACATGCAAGTGTTGCAGATTATATATCCCGAGTGCCACATAACAGAGTGAGCACCTGTTACTCGTCCCAGCTTCTGCCAACCTAGCAGTTCGAAAGCACGTAAAAATGCAAGTGGAAAAATAGGGACCACTACGGTGGGAAGGTAACAGCGTTCCGGGCGCCTTTGGCGTCTAGTCATGCCGGCCACATGACCACGGAGACGTCCTTGGACAAGCACTGGCTCTTCAGCTTTGAAACGGAGATGAGCACCGGCCCCTAGAGTTGGAAACAACTAGCACGCATGTGCGGGGAACCTTTACCTTTACATATACATATACATATACATATACATATACATATACATATACATATACATATACATATACATATACATATACATATACATATACATATACATATACATATATAAATATATATAAAGTATAAAATCTTTGAACACCGGGATGGATAAAAAACAGTCATTTATTGCTAAAAGATCATAATAAGCAATAAAAGGTAAGGTAGCATACTGTATCTACCTAATCTAAGCTTTCGTTGGTCCTCTGCCAGCATCATCAGAGAAAGCATTGAAGGTTTGAAAAACCATTGGTAAGCCTGTTTGGTTCCATGCTCTGCTCATTGGCCGCGTGATGGACTTTGCTCTAGCCAATTATGATTGTTCTGACTGTCTCACATCGCTTCCCTTGCAATCCACTCTTACTTTTTTTTAAAATCTTTCTCCTCCCTATCTTTTTTGGTTTGACTACCTTAACTGATCTTGCTATGACCTTCAAATCAGAACTGTGGATTGTGTGCTTTATGGTGCATCATACAACAATAAGATGTAGGCTGCACTTTTTCTATTATAGGGATGAGGAAGAATATCTGCAGAATGGGAAAAGTTGAAAATTGTTCAGAGTGAATTGGTCCCAAGTGCTTAAGGAAAGATGTGGACGTGATCTTGACTCCATCCCTTCTTCCACTCCCTTCGCCCCAGATTCAACTAAACCAGGGGTCTTCAAACCTGGCCCTTTTATGACTTGTGGACTTCAACTCCCAGAATTCCTCAGCCAAGCATGCTGGCTGAGGAATTCTGGGATTTGAGGTCCACAAGTCATAAAAGGGCCAGGTTTGAAGACCCCTGAACTAAACGTTTGGCTTTCAAATAGCAAAAAATTTCACTATGGATAATTTAGACCTTTTCTATCTGGTAAATATACTACATCAAGGTAACAAAGTATGAAAGAACCCAGAGTTGACATAAACCCCCATCTACTTGTTTTCTTAATCTCTTTTCTCTCTATCCGTTATTTCTCACTGAGTGGCAGGAAAGTGATGAGCTCTTCTTCAGTGCTTTGAATAGCAGCACTGAAGAGGGAGAAACCTCTTTTGATCTGTTATCTTGCTTGATCAAAAGTGATTGTTGCATTCTTTTCAGATGGTGGCAAGGTTGACCAGTGAAGGAAAGCCCACAGCTACTTCACTGGATGTAAGCAGGTTGTTGTGGTACTTCAAATGAGGCTTGGATTGAAGTATCTTTTCAAGGCTTCATACGAGCCTAAAAACAACAAGTCTTGTAGGGTTTGGGTAGCACTTGGGTCATCTACTGGGCAACCCTAGTTTACACATTCTTAATAACAAGCTAAACTCTTCCATTTACTGTTCAGAGCCTGGAAACCTAAATGTATTTGTTGCAGAAGGCTAGAAAAGGCTGGAATTGAATTTATTAGCCCTTTTTTTTCTGGAGTCAAGGTGCTAGTTCCTGGGCAATAGATAAGCTTCTGAAGGCCAAGGGTTAACACCTTTTCCAGTCCCTTACATGAACTTTCCCACTCAGTCTGACCACATGAAGTCCTTCTTTCAGACATCCCTGAATAAATAACCCAATCCCCATTTTTCTGCCCCAAGAGGTCCCTTTGCTGACCACAGAAATTCTTAAGCCTTATTGGAAAGAGTTAGAAGAAGCCTCTTCTTCAGGGAAAGAAACTTCTGGAAAATTTGAAGACTGATTTTGACAGAATAATAATGAGAACCAATAAAAAACATGCCAAGAAGCTTTCCTTCTTTCAAGAAAGTCATATATATGCAAAGTGTGTGATCACTGCACATAAAACAAAGCAAATATCTTTCCTTTAGTAAACAACAACAGTGTCTTCTTGCAAAATATCACCCAGATGGAAATCATCATCTGAGGATAGAAAAGTGTGCCAGGCTAAATCTGTAATACACTATTCCATTGTTATAGATCTAAGATAATCTAAAAACATCCATTTTAAAAAGTTAACATTTAATTCTGAGTGTGAATATTGATTAAATGGGGACTGTTTGGACTAAGAAACAAAACAATTAGGCACTTGAGAATAGTCTTAAAGATGCAAGTAAATATTTTCTCCTTTTCTTTCTTCATGCCATCATTGCCCCATAATTTTCTACTCACTATGAAAAACTTCCCATTAAATTACCTGGGACATCTCAGATTAAAACAAAACACACTTCAGCAGTGCAGAAAATGCCAAGCACAGGAAATCAGGAGTTCAGGCAATTCAAATGAGTATAGATTTATTGTATGGAAAAGCTCTCTACAAGAATCTGAACTACCAATGGTCAAAGCGAAGTGGCACTAAATAAGAGTCAACAGAATTCAAGGTGGGTTGGACTTATATCTGTTGTGGGCATGGAGGGACTCAAGACTAATGACACACTTGACCCTTCCCTCGGGCTCAACCTGGTCATCTCCTACAGAAAATCTGCCATTGGTACCAGGATATACACTTTTTCACAGCCTTGCCTGGTATCCATTGCACATCTGCCATATGTCTCAGTCACCAAGTCATGGTTGTGTCAGAGGTGTTTTTTCAAAAGGCAACTGGACTTTGCTTTTGCTTGAAGATGTTTTGGTTCTCATCCAAGAGGCTTCTTCAGTTTGCCTTTTGAAAAAGCACCTTTGGGACACGTCTGCCATAATTTGTTTGACTCCTTATAAGCAGTCGTCCCACTATTCTACAACTGTATTGTAGTGAAATGTGAACAAACAAAATCAGAAGACCATAGAGACATTGTTGACATGAAACCTGGATTCATCCAATTGCTCAGTCACTGAGAATAAGATACATTAGATCAGGGGTGTCAAACTTGCAATGTCACGTAAAATGTCACAACGTATCGCAACTTTTTCCCCATTGCCGGAGCTGGGATGGGCGCGGTTTCGGCATGAGGCATCTGGCCCGTGGGCCAGCAGTTTGACACCCCTGCATTAGATGTTAAGGTTATTGTGTTTTTTAAGTCTTCTTTCCTTAATCTGAAGGTTTGTTGCTCCTGTAGAGAGTACAATCCTCTTTCAGCAGATTGAAAACAACATTCTATGAGCTTCCTTGGGGGATTTTTCCTAACTGTGCTGCCAAAGGTAAGCCTAAAGCCAGGAACTGACAGAAACTGTGCCTATCCTGAAAACCATATGCCATCTGTCATGTTGAACTGTGACTATCATACCATTGGCAGCACACCTTGCTGGCTATACTGCAGATCTTTAGTATAATGGTTAAAATGTTGGACTAGGACCTGTTTGATCAATGTTCAAGTTCACTGTCATTCACGGTAGTTGACTGGGTTTTAATAGGAAAAATCACTGTCAGCCATAGGATTGTTGCTATAAGAAAGGGAATAATGTTTGGCATCTTCATTTGATCTTGAATAAAAAGAAAAACATATAAGTCAAAATAGAATTGGCAGACAAGTCAAAGCAACCCAAATACCGGACCATGGATAGTTCCAACTAAATCCAAGTTTCCCCACCTTTTAGAATAAGAAGAAAGTCATGTCTGGCTTAATACATCCTACTATCCTCTCATACGGTCTCTTCCCTTCACTTCCTCTACTACTACTATGACTATGACTACTACTCATGGAGCAAATATTAAATAGGCATTGGTACTACCATTTACAGTGCTAAAAAGTATAGATCTGCAAATTACAAATTTGATTTAGCTTGAAGAGTCAAGTGGGTTCAATTCAAATATGCAATCTGAAATGCCAAATTGATTCAAAGATTTTATTTGAGAAAAAGTATACATGTGCATGCAGAAGTGTTCATTTACACCCTGAATGCACCTGAAGGCACCTGATTCAATTTTATGATCCAAACTGAGACTGCTATTTGATTCAATTAAATATTCATCTTTAAAATCTTTCTTATCAAAGTGTGTGTCTGAATTCATTTTTAAAGCTTTTTTTACATGTCTGTCGAGCATGATAAGAACTTCATGTTGTTCACATACATTTGAACATACATTTGAATTGCTTTTATATATTCTATACCATTTGTCCGGCATCATGTTCTAATGTACTAATTTTATAAAAATTCTCTTTGAGACCAGGACACAATATAAATTTCAACCCTTTTAATCACATTTTCCCCTCTGATCTGTCTGTATGAATCTGTAAGTTCTTATTCCTTTAATGTGTATTCTTTAATTTATTCTTCCTCTGTTTCAATTTTCAATAAAGGTTTTTACATTTTAGCAATTACATTTTCGTCATCAGTATTTCAAATTCTGACTTTCTCTGCTCCATATTGTAAATCTTTTTATCCACTGGCAACCACATTTGAATCTTTACAGACCTCTGCTAAAACCTTTACTTATAAATGGATACAGATTTTAAAAGATTTTAAACAAAACAAAACTCCACAAAAGAAAAAAGAACGACTCCCTAAGCTTTTTATAATATTCTGAAGTCAACCACAACACGTTCCAATCAATTGTGTCCAGTTCTTGGAGGCTGCCTGGTTTGGTCCCTGCAATTTTCTGGAGAGGATTTCAGAAGTGGTTTACCATTGCCTGTTACTTGGGTCTGAGAGAAAGGGTCTGGTCCAAGGTCAACCTGCTAGTTTTGTGTCTCAGGCAGGACTAGAACTCACACTCTCCTGGTTTCTAACCTGGTGCCTTAACCACCACCACCACCACCATACTGGCTCATTGATAAAGAGAGCCTACAAGTTAAGCAGTTCTACCCTGTCTGGAAGACTTTTCAGAACTTCTTAGGGCTCTCCGAAGCTGAGGATATGGATGTCCTAAAGTCTGATTGCAGGATCCTCTGGCCAGAAGAGAACTGAATACAAGACCCCCTCGAATATTCTAAAAGATTTCTAACCTTTTGCCACCACACTATAGAATCCAGGGTCTGGAAGGCATGACAACCATGACACCAAGGAAAGTACAACAGCTGCCAAAGGAAGCATTTATTCACACCAGCAACCCAAAACTCTGTAGAATTTGCTACCACAGAGATGTAGTTATCACGGCCAGCTCCAACAGTTTTAAAAGGAGATTAGGCAAACTTGTACAGGATAAGACTCTCAGTAGGTATTATTGTAATGGCTGTAAATTACTGCCAATAACAGTAGCAATGTGCTTCTCAGTGCTGGTTGCTGGGAAACAAAGAGTGAGCGAGAAAGGATTTCATCTTTATGTCCTGCATGTGGGTATGCCATTCAGTTGGTCACTGTGGGAGGCAGGGTGATGGACTACAGCAACCTTTAATCCAGAACCCCATTTCCAACCAGTGGAAATCTCATAACAATGGGAGGAGGTTCCCCATGATTAATTCTTGTGTTCTTTAATTAAATAAGACCTGGAAAGCTTTGGAAATATTTTCATTATGGCATGCCAATAAATTATCCTGCATTTTTCCTACTAGTTCTCATTCAATATAACAGGAGAAAAATGCTTCTTCAATTTCAAAGGGCAAGAGAGGGAGGGAAATGTTTTATTTAATTATTTATCAAATTTAGGTACTATCCAAGTGACTCTGGCATCTTCTCAGATTTCTAATGTCCCCTGTCCATGAACCTATGTGAATATTATGTCACATCAGGGTAATATTGAAAGAAATCATGGCAAACCAGCACAAATGAAATCACAAGAAACTAACCCTTTGGGTGGTGGGGAGACAAATTCTGATTTTTGAGATGGGACTACCCTACCCTATACCCTTTACATAACAAAGGAGACTTGATGGTGAGGACAGCCATGCACCTGGACCCTGGTGGTCAGTGACCCCGTGGAAGACCCAAGAAATAGTGGATGGACCACATCAAGGAGGACATGAAATGCATGCGCATAACCCCTGCAAACACTCTGGACTGAGCCAAATGGAGATGGATTTGCCAGCAAGGGGACCCTGCCATAGTGCAATAATGCTAGGAAGAAATAGAAGAAGAGTAGCCCATGCCAAAATGAATTCAAAGGTCTTCAAGAACTGCTGTGATTTATTAACATGCGGGAAAGAGATTCTTACAGCATTTCACATCGGCTACAAAATAGCTCTTTCTATGCTGTAGTATACAACTATTACCTCTCACACCATAAAAACTGAAAACAGTGCAGATGCACATTCAGGAGACTTTAAAAAAATACATTTCAGAGAAAGCAATGGACAATAACGGGACTTGACACAATGTTAAACTACATGGAAAGAATATTAAAACCTACATATTTAGAAAACCCTCTACTCACAGAAGTCTTGGCAGTGTCAGTCACGACATCCAAGTAACTTACAAGAGCCAACCATCATAGTAAGAAGCATATTGCTGTAGCACAATTAATTGCATTCAAATTATAGATACTGCCAGAGATAATTACAGGAAAAACACACCTATGCAAATTGCTGGTGGCTTCCAACTGCAGCACTGAAATATTTTCTCCGGTATAAAAAGAAGAGCTGGATTCAAGCCATGTGTTTATCACGATGTGTTTAGCACTAGCAAATAGCCCTAGATTCAGTTAATTGTCTTCCTTTTACTGAGATTTCCCTGTTATAAATTTTCAAGGCCCAGGAAGCCTTGTGAAAGCTAAAACATTCTACACAATGCCACAGCTTTTAGAATGAGATTTGCAGGAAACCTTTTTATTCCCATTTTAATTTAAGTGGGGAAATCTCAGTGCGCGTGTGGGAGAGAAAGGAAGAGGTTTCTCCTTAGTTTGTCTTCTCCTGCCTTTGTATCTTTTTATCCCGCCGTAACCTTTGCTGAATAGAGCAGAATTATCTACATTTTAACATGCATACTTTCATTGCGAGTCAGCTGTCAGAAACTAGCTCCCTGTCCCCACCCTACCCCACGTTCCTCTCCTTAAGTTCTCTTTGGATTTCCATGTTTGATGTATTGCTTAGCAACTCCAGGAGAAAAGATTTCACAAAAGGGGAAAAAAATGTCAAAATGTGCTGTTATTTAAATGGGAGGTAGAAACGTAAATGTGACAGATAAAGCTTTGACTGCTTACTCGCTGGCATAATCCACCATTAGTAAAATGTCATTTTAATTGAGTGACTTTCTCTTCTCTCCCTTTCCCCCCCCCATCATCTTACACACAAAGAATAAGGAGTATGAGAAGAAGTGAAGCAATTCTTTCGGCAGGAATAGCTCCCGCGCCCCGTGTATGCAGCTCGGATTTATAAGCAGAATGTGGAAGCCCGTCATAAATCTTCCCTCTATGGAGTCACAGTCTACGGTAGATAATTAGGTGAGAATGAAGTGGGGATGTTCTTTGGCTCTTCTGAAAAGAGGACATAGTATAAGAAGAAAAAAGCAGAAGGGGCTGGTATTTTTCTGAAAATTTTGCAACAGGTTTATTCATTAGGGAGCCTTTCATGCTGTTTCAGGTATGCACAAGTTTCAGGAGAATCTATAAAAGAGAATATTTGTAGCTTGGGGTTGAAATTAGGGGGTCCTTGGTGGACTCTGAGCTTGGTTGTTTTCTTGAAGACATTTCCTTACCCATTTAGATAACATCATCAATGCTAGAAGGGAATGGGATTTGCAGAGGAGGAGGAGGAAGATGAGGAGAAGGAGGAATATTGTAGGGTGTTGATGATATTAATTAGTTTGTGTAATGAAATGTCTGCAAGAAAACAACCAAGTTCAGAGAGGTCATTATCTTGATAGTATATTCTTACTTATTTATTATTTCAAATTCTGTGGCTACTCATCTCAGATTCATGACACTGGGTAATAATACTTAAAAGTTATACAAAAATATGGCAGGAGGAGTTGCCTGGGAAAAAGAACAGTGATCAACACATCCAAACAATCACTTTATGGGCTCATCTTCACATCCAGATCCTCAAAGTCAATGATAAATCCATGACTTTAAGACTTTGCAAAAATGCAACAGTACTGGGGCCAGTTCCACCTCCAGAGCATGATGTTCTGAGTGGGGGTGGGGGTTCACAAGGCTATGTACTCTTATGATGGGACCTAATAGGATAGGAAGACATAGTGCCTCTCAAATAATCTGGCCCATTGCCTTGAAAAGCAATTCTGGCAAACTGTAAAGGTGAAACTGGCCTTGAATCAGGTTTGGTTGTACCCTGATTTAAGATGCAGCCCTAAGCTACGTTCCTTTTATTGGAAACAATTGTCTGATCTCCAGCTCTTGTGTGTTGTTTCTGTGAATCCTATTTGTGTAAGAAACCTTCAACTTCTGAACTCTGGACTATCTGACAATTTTGGCCTGGCTCATGGAATCTTGGACTGATTTTGGATTATTCTCCTGCATGCTCTATTAAAAAGTCAATCGTTTAGGCCAGAGTCTGAGACTCTGTTTGGTTTGTACGCTTTGACTCTTATTTCCTCTTGAACTTGAGTAAACTGTGAATTGCCATACTGGGTGTAAGTCAGTAATAAAAGCAGAAACAGGGCAGAAACTCTGTAAATCTTTTCCAATTCTGATATTCTACCTTACAGCAATAAGGAGTATACCTGGAATACTTGTTGCGCTTGCCAGTTGACTTTGCCTACCTCAAAGGACTGCCCCTTCCCAGATAAATATTTGTTTGGCAAATGGCTGTGCCTATTGTAAAAGCTGTTTTGGGAACACACAATTTTCTGCCCATAACAGCTGTTGCATGGGAGTACCACAACAGTGTTTTAATTGGGTATTTCAATCCTATTTTCATTCCTGCTATTTGCTTTGCATTTCTATGAAACATTCTTAAATGCATGAGAATGGATAGCATACAAATGTTCTTAGTACAAAGATTAAACATACAAATCCACTCCCTGACTTGAACATTTCCTTGTCTGAGTTTAAAATGCATATGGCATTATATACTTTTGGTCTGGAAGGTAACCCAGGACAATCAGTTATGGTCCCCAAGAAGAGAACAGGGCATTTTTATTTATTTATTATTTAAACTTGTATACCGCCCTATTCCCGTAGGACTCAGGGCGGTTTACAGGGAAAAATTAAAAATACATAACATACAAAGTTAAAATTGATTAAAACTAAGATTAAATTAAGTCCCTGAATTTAAACTAAAACCCCATTAATAAATAATTAAAACCCCTCAGTCTGGGCCAGACAGCTCAAAAAAACAAGTTTTCAAGTCCCTGCGAAATGAGCGAAGGTCGGGGGCAGTCCTAAGCTCCGTGGGAAGTTGGTTCCAAAGGGAATATTCCCCTGGGAATAACCCGCCGGCATTCCTTGACCGGCGGTACCCTAAGAAGGCCCTCCCTGTGGGAGCGCACAGGACAATGGGAAGTTGATGCCGGCAGAAGGTGTTCCCTTAGATAATCTGGACCCAAGCCATTTAGAGCTTTATAGGTCATTACCAGCACCTTGAATCTCACCCGGAGGGCAACCGGAAGCCAATGCAGCTCACGGAGAAGAGGTGTTACACGGGAGTATCGGGAGACTCCCATAACAACTCGCGCAGCTGCATTCTGCACTAGTTGAAGCCTCCGAGTGGTCCTCAAGGGCAGCCCCATGTAGAGAGCGTTGCAGTAGTCTAGCCGGGAGGTCACGAGCGCATGGGTGACTGTGCGTAGGGCATCTCGGTCCAGATAGGGCTGCAACTGGTGCACCAGACGAAGCTGGGCAAAAGCCCCCCTGGTCACGGCTCTGATATGGTGTTCAAAATTGAGCCGTGAATCCAAGAGGACACCCAAGTTGCGAGCCCTATCGACGGGGGGTAACACCTCACCCCCCATCATTAGTGGTGGAACAACCTGGTTTATCCGAGATGCCGGTATGCACAGCCACTCAGTCTTGGCAGGATTGAGATGAAGCCTGTTTCTCCCCAACCAAACCCGGACCGCTTCCAGGCAACGGGACATCACGTCAAGTGCATCACTGGGTTGGTTCGGGGTGGAGAGAAAAAGTTGGGTATCATCAGCGTACTGATGATAAAAGGTAAAGGTAAAGGTTCCCCCGCACATGCGTGCTAGTCGTTTCCGACTCTAGGGGCCGGTGCTCATCTCCGTTTCAAAGCCGAAGAGCCAGCGCTTGTCCGAGGACGTCTCCGTGGTCATGTGGCTCAATCTCAATGTTGTCCTTACCTTCTAGACCTCCACTTTTATGTCCTTCACTACTTTATACTTTCCATAATTGGAAGAAAACAATTCAAGCTGGAAGACAGATGGTAAGCTGATGCTGAGATAAGACTGTCCAATATAACATGAGCAACTGTAGTCTTCCTGCAGACAAGAAACATAGCTTCTCTTTCTCCCTTTCTCTCCCTCTGTTCTATTTTTTAAAAACTTACTTATCTTCTGTTCTTCAGATATAAAATAAAGCCTCTTTGTTTTCTTAGCTAATCCTTACATTGCCTTGGCTAAGAGATATGTTATTGTCACTTGCTTGGGCCGATAGGAGTTGTATCAAGGTTGTGGGGAAAAAGAATTGCCATTTTTCAATATAACTGATGGCTCATATCAGCTGGAGTCTCTGTTAAACAAATCCCCAGTGAAGGAAGTGATAAGGCACAATCTATTAGGATATGAAATCGAAAATTTGTTTTCTATATTCTGTGCAACAGAAAAGGATTTCTCCTGGTGTTTCCTGATAATTACTTACTAACTGGTGCAATTAATATACTCTCCAGTCAATTACTCTGACACAAATATTTGCTCTGGCTTACATTTATTGCATTGATGAACAGAGAAAGATGTCTCATCCACCACAGTCTCCATTGCAACTTCTTGATCTTCCAACTAAACAACAAACACTAGCACTTTTTTTTGACAGAAGTGTGTTATAGATGGAATCATGGGAGAATGGATGAGTACAATCTGTGCATTATAATGAGATTTTCAGCATGAACATTGTCCATAGCAAACAACATCAGTCCAGTTCTCTTTTTGCACAAGTGGGAATATTGCATTTTCAGAATTCTTGAGTGTGTGTACATAAGAAGAGACTCACACACACACATATATATAGTTAAGTGTATCTATAATATATCCTCACTTGTCAGTCCCATTTGTCCTTCTCAATCTCTCTTTGTTTCTGTATCTTTAGCCTTCTGTTAACTATGAATTGCTAAATTTCAGTGGCATGATTTCTTGATGTTTTAATATAGGCACCCAGAGAAATAATCTTCCAACCTCTTCAATATATACCGTAATATAAAATAGTTCTAAGATGATTAACAAAAAACAAAACTTCAAACTCAGAGGGCAATGAAATTGAGATCATGGCCCTTCTAGCCATATCCAATCTGATGTACCCTCCATTCTCCCGTTCCCCATGTTAAATGCGACCTTCATTACCAAAAGGTATCCCACCTGTGATGTAACACTCCCTTTTCAAACCTTCAAATGAAACATGACAGGTTGGACTGAAGCTGACAAGTCATCATCTTCATTCTATTCTATATGAACTAATGCATCATCTTTAGTCTTTCCAAATTAATACTTGTGTCACTTCGGCAGCTGCCAAAATTCCCATTTTAAACAACCCAAATGCTCACTAGCCATTTCTCCATAATCAGCCCGAGAGGTTGACATAAACATGTGTGCACATTTTTGTGTCTGCTTTTCTCAGTGTGCACATGTAGACTTGGTACTTGTTCCTTTTCAGTCTGCCACTTGTCTTAAAACATTGTGACCAAACATTACCCACCAGAGATGCAATCGCTTGGTGCAAAATCCATGTTGTGATTATGGCATTATACATATATACGAGAGCCATGGTGGCGCAGTGGTTAGAATGCAGTATTGCATCCTAATTCAGCCTACTGCCAGGAGCTCGATTCTGACCAGCTCAAAGTTGACTCAGCCTTCCATCCTTCCGAGCTCAGTTAAACGAGGACCCAGATTTTTGGGGACAATATGCTGACTCAGTGTAAACCATCCAGAGAGTGATGTAAAGAACTATGAGGTGGTATGTAAGTCTAAGTGCTATTGCTATACATTTGCAGAGGTAACTCTCAACAAGGGATTGATTGATAACCCTAAGCCTAACTTTTTTGGTAGGGAAAAAAGCAAATGCAGCAGAAATAATCAATTGGTGTGTGAAACTTTTTTGATGGACAAAAGAGGCGTGGTCTTCCTAGTGTGCATTTTTTCACATTAAGCTACTTTACACTTCATCTAATGTGCACACGTTACTCCATTCTTTCTCTTCCTGTGCACATATCTGCTCATTTATTTTTTACTGGCAACACAGGCTGCAAAATTCAGTATGCTCATAGGTTTCATGTGGTCCAATATATTTTGGAAGGATGAAATCAGTGCTTCTCATAAAAGTTCTGACTGAGTCAATTTCCTATATACACCTCTTAGCTTTAGGCTTGTTTCTAATTATTTCTATCAATTCACATCCTGCTTCTCCTTGCTGTGAAATAAAGGACCCATTCCATTTGCCCCATTTTCTAAAAGTTGAAATCTTTAAACCAAACTGGAGGTCTTTTGCAAATTTTAATGAGGTACAACTGTACCTTGTTGCCATGGTGATATGCATGTTTGGGGATTTGGCTGCAGAAAATTCTAAATGTTGAGTGCCTCTCTAGGAGTTCTTTTGCTAGTCTTGCTTCTGCTAGATTTGTGTAAGAAAAAGAGAGTTAGCAGAGAGTTTGTTCTTAAGACTTTTGGCGTCTACAAGTTATACTGTCTACTTTTAGAGACTGCTTTTACCAAATGACCTGTCCGTAGAACAGGCAACATTTCCTCATTAATAGGCATCAGCTAGGATACCTGCTGATAGAAATGTTAGGAGCTTAAAATTACTATACTTCTCCATGGGAGTGGTGATAATGGAGTATTCCTACTAATTCCTATTTTCCAAATTCTGAAAGCCAAACCAAATGGAGAGGGCTATAGTGCTACTATATATCGACTATACTGTGACATGCAAGTTGATAAGATGTAGGTAGTTGGGACCAGAATTAAGTGAGTCACACCTGATTTTATTATTTTTTTTGACACAGTTCTTAAGGGAATCACTGTACATCTTAAATGAATTCATTAAGTGAATCTGGCTTCCCCCATTGACTTTGTTTGCTGGTAGCTGGCTGAGAAGGTCACAAAGAGCAATCACAGGATCCCGGAATGCTGTAACTGTCATAAGTCACTTTTTTGCGGGGGTACGGTTTTAATTTCAAGCAGAATCACTGAATGAATGACTGTAGGACGAGGGTTACCTGTATATGCGTATAGAAATGCAGCTTTCAACTCTAATTTTGAAAATGTTATTTATTTAATTATTTATTTATTTATTTATTTGGAAAAATTATTGATTGGTCATATATATATATATATATATATATATATATATATATATATATATATATATATATATATATATATATATATATGGACGCGGTGGCTCAGTGGGTTAGGACGCTGAGCTTGTCAATCAGAAGGTCGGCAGTTTGGTGGTTCGAATCCCGAGTGCCGCATAGCAGAGTGAGCGCCTGTTACTCGTCCCAGCTTCTGCCAACCTAGCAGTTCGAAAGCATGTAAAAATGCAAGTAGAAAAATAGGGACCACTACGGTGGGAAAATAACAGCATTCCATGCGCCTTTGGCATCTAGTCATGTTGGCCACATGACCACGGAGACGTCCTCGGACAAGCACTGGCTCTTCGGCTTTGAAACAGAGATGAGCACCGGCCCCTAGAGTTGGAAACGACTAGCACGCATGTGCGGGGGAACCTTTACCTTTATATATATACATACACATACATATATACACACACACACACACACACACACACAAACATCCTGGTGACACATAGACAAAGAAAAAGAGTTCACAGAAATTCTGACCAGAAAAGAATGATTCTGTAAACAAAACTTTATGATGGGTTAACGGGGAGAAGGAAAGAAAGTTCCCTCTGTTTGTTCTTTCCCAGGTGAACCGTTCATTCAGACTCATTTCTTATTAGCACTCAAGGTTTTTGAATTTTGTAATAACTGGCTTAGAACTTGTGAATTCTTTTCGGGTAAATAGGCAAAAGAAAGGAAACGAGAGTGTGTTTTATTTTTTTTTATTTTTTTTTTTTTTGTCTCAGTAAATTGGCAACAGGAGCCATTACACACGAGGAAATTGCACTTAGAAGCCTTTTAATTAAATACTGAGACCTTCCATTTTCTGAACCTGTGTACCATTCTATACTAGGCCATAGGAGGCAATAGGGGGAAATTGGGACATTTACAACCTTTTCCTGTAATAACCTGTTTTCACATTTGGGAAGCAGGGCAATAGATGACGTAGATTTATTTATTTATTTATTGGTGTAATCCTGAAGACTTCTTTTTAAAGTTCATATGTTATCCAGTTCAGAGGAATAACTGTGAGCATTGCCATTTTTCCATGGTAGCACTTAAGACTACGGTATACAGAAAAGAAGGACATAATAATAATAATACAAAGTTAATGTGGGAGAGAGAGGAAGGGAGGGAGAGAGGGAAAGAGATTTTGAGACACACAAATCATAAAGTGCCTCTTGAAAATAGCCACCAATTTGTGGGAACCGAAATTTCTCCTTCAGGGGAAAAGAGAAATTGAACCATTTCTGAAAGGCATAGTTAGGGGCATCTAACGGCAGGTCAAAACAAGGGAAAATTGGAAAGTTAAATGCTTCTGGATATCTTTTTTTACACACGTGCACACATACACCATGGATGCCTCTAGGAACAAAACTCTTCTAGTCATATTTCCACTGAAACGTTTTTCTATAAATCCCTTATAACACCTTCCCTTTGGGATTCATTGGAGGTTGAGAAGACAAGGAAAGGTGCCAATCACAGGATAAATGACGGAGTAGTGAAACATAGGATATTTACAACCATCCTTTAGTCAGCTTATAACTGCATATACAGTACAATACAGTAATGTATTGTAACCTTGAGAGTGTCTCTAAAAACACCTCCAGCTTTCTAAACAAAGCTTGCTTTCATCCAACTGAATGAAACTTGGGCAGGAAAAATGCAGAACCTATTTGATGGCATTAACTTTAATTATTGTTCATACCTGAAAGCAAACTTTTCACCAGACGAAATGATTATGTCCCTTTCAAAATAATCTGCAGAGTTAAATCTTTACTATACATTAAAACTGTGAGCTCTCTGCTGCATGGCAAGTTAACTGTAAGAAGATGAAATGTTGGGATTGCTATGGAAGGTCAAGTCCCACATGAAAGAAGTAGCCGTACAATGCCCATCATGCTTTGCATAGCTCATATCCTATATAAGCCATGGTTAGAATGCAGTATTGCAGGCTAACTCTGCCCAGTGCCAGGAGTTCAATCCTCACCAGCTCAAGGTTGACTCAGCCTTCCATCTTTCTGAGGTCAGTAAAATGAGGATCCCCATATTGTTGGGGACAATATGCTGACTCTGTAAATCACTTAGAGATGGCCGTAAAGCACTATGAATTGGTTTATAAATCTAAGTGCTATTGCTATTGCTAATAATCCACATTCCCAATTCAACAGAACATAAGAAGCCACCTTATATCAGAAGAACATTTATGGCCTCTGTAATTGTATGTTTACTTTTTATTGGTACCAGTTCTCTAAGGTCTTGCAGAAAAGACCTTTTCTGTCACTTTTTTCTTTTCAGATAAAGTGAACTTTGAAAGCACAATCCAGTGAGTTTATGTCTCATAAGCAAAACTGGATATCACAGAATGATGGGAAAGGTTATTTCTAAAAGAGATTCTCAATCATCCAGGTCATGGTCATCCCAAAGGGGCTTTTCAAAATATAACTGGACTTTCTTGGGGGGCGGGGTGTGGTTTGAAAACATTTTGCTTCTCATCCAAGAAGCCTCTTCAGTTCTGAATGAGAAGTGAAACCTTTACAGAGAAAAATCCAATTGCCTTTCTGAAAAGGACCTTTGGGTTATTTTTAAATGCAGAAACAGAGCCCTTTAAACAAAACACCTTTTTTCCCCTTTACTCTGTGTTGGGTCTCCCCTTTTCTCCTTTAAATGTTAAACCAAGATATGATGGGTCAATTAGGATTTCACTAGATGTAGATTTGAGCTCAAGACCTCTTAAAAACAATTTGTAGACTTGACTGGAAGTTGCCATCTGCTGATGATACCTCTGGTCTGTCTGCCATTGCTTCTTCCTGCAGATAGCTGATCTTTTGTCCCTGGGTCTGGCCTTGTGCATTCATCTGAGTAATGGAACTCTGATGATCCTTACAACATGGAAAATCAAAGGCATTCAATTTCACACTTACAAAAGAAGGACTGCTATCTTCCTTTGGAAATTGGGAAGTTAATTTTCTACTGGGAAGTAGCTGCTTCCCTGCCCATCCCACTTTCCAATCGTTTGAGAGAAGTGAAAGACTAAGCTGAGTGGGTGAAAACAAAGCTTAGTAGTTTTTCCCTTCTAAGAAGCTTTTATAGAAATGGAAGGAAACCAATGATCAAATAAAAGAAAATTCCATTCAGTAGGTAGTTAAGTGATCTAACATTTACAGTATTCTTCTGCTACCAGTCTAACCAGATTCTTCCTTGACTTTCTTTTGCCTTAAGATTCAAAATGATCCAAACTACCCCATAGCCACATAAAAGCACAATAAAAGCTAGAGGGAGGGACAGCACTCCGTGAAAGCAATTTAGAGAGAAGAAGATTCAGAAAGCCACTTATGATTTGCCGAAATAAAGGGAAGGAAGAATACAGAAATGAATTACAAAACAAATAAATACATTGCCTGGGCTGACGTAGATGGTAATTTATAGAGGTAGCCACACATTTATAAATGAAGCATGTAGAACTGCTCTTTTCCCTATTATGGAGAAGATCACAAAAAACTGATTTCCCTAAAGGCTGTTTTTTCCTGGTCTCAATTTTTCTTCTTACAGTAAACATCTGCTGTCCAAATGCTGTTTTCTTCCTTGATATGATGCTTAAGACACATTTTGATTGTATAATCCTCTCTCACACATGCACACAGATGGACACATATACACACACCCCAAACCCATTCAAACAGAATTTTTTCTCTCCTCTGTAAGGGGGACGTGATATAGAACTGTGGCTATGGTGATAAGGGGAGTTGGCTTGCATTCCATTCTTTTCATTTATTCAGTGCATGAAGACAGCCAACTAATGTGAGAGGGACATTGGAGTCCTAGGGGAACGATCACTTGACTATGAGCCAGCAGTGTGCAGCAGTAACCAAAAAAGCTAATGCAATCCTGGGTTGTATAAACAGAGGCATAGAATCAAGATCACGTGCTAGTGAGACCACACTTGGAATACTGCAGCCAATTTTGGTCACCATATAACAAAAAAGGTGTTGATAGCTTGGGAAAATATTCAGAGAAGAGCAACTAAGATGATCAAAGGGCTGAAGACTAAAACATACGAAGAACGGCTGAGGGACTTGGGTTTGGCTAGTCTAAAGAAAAGAAGAAATAGGGGAGATGTGATAGCAGTATTCCAGTATCTGAGGGGCTGCCACAAGGCAGAGGGGGCCAGGTTGTTCACCAGAACACCAGAGGGAAGGACAAGAAACAATGGTTGGAAACTGATCAAAGAGAGAAGCAACCTGGAATTAAGGAGAAACTTCCTGACAGTGAGGACAATCAACCAGTGGAACAGCTTACCTCCAGAAATTGTGGGCGCTCCATCACTGGAGGTTTTTAAAAAGAGGCTAGATTGCTTGTCTGAGATGGTATAGGTTCTCCTGCTTGAGCAGGGGGCTGGACTAGAAGACCTCCAAGATCCCTTCCAGCTCTATTCTATTCTATTCTATTCTATTCTATTCTATTCTATTCTATTCTATTCTATTCTATTCTATTCTATTCTATTCTATTCTATTCTATTCTATTCTATTCTATTCCATTCCATTCCATTCCATTCCATTCCATTCCATTCTAATATACTGGTGTAGGCGTTTCTGGCTAGTATCTGTTGGGCACTGTTGGGCTTCAGAGTTTGGTCTCCATGGTCCAGACAACAAATTTCCTGATGATTTACTGGTTTCCAATTGGTCTGTAGCTGAGCTGGTTTCCAATTGATGCAGGCTGGTGACTGCACAAATTGGGCACAAATTGGAAACTAGCTTAGTGAAAACCCAATCAGAAGTCAGTTCATAGCCCAGTCAGTTCCACATAAGTTGCCTGTGGTCTGCATAAAAAAAATGCCAGTCACAGTTGTCACTGAAATGTCAGCAAATCTGTTGTCAAGAGACCACAGTCACTAAACAACAAAGCCCAACACTTCCCAAGAGCCAACTATCCAGATCTAATTTTATGTTTGTTGATAAGTTCTTTGAAATGTTTAAATGATACAAAAAGTATCATCAATACCTTTTAAGTTCCACTATAAAAATCCATGCATCATCTGTAAAGAAAGACTTCTCCTTTTTGAAGGCTGGGTTGGTTAGAAACAACGGCTGCCCAAACTGCTATTTGTGAGATGAGCAGCATAGAAATTAATTAATTAATTGCATTTGATGCAGACTGATTGAAATCAATGAGAAAATGAATTTCCCATTGATTCCAGTGGAACTCTTCCAAGCAGAACTAGATCCAATTCACTGTTTCTACAAATGTAGGAAAAACTTAATCTGTTGAAATTTCTTTTAAAAGAAATATCTATTTTCTTCTTATCAATCGTGTTTTTTTAAAAAAAATAGTGGGAGAATCTGTTTCTTTTTAAAGAGTTTTATTTTATCAAGTTCATTTTTATCAATAGTTTCACTTTGTTTCTGCAATGGGCTTTGAGTTGTACTTATCCATGGAGGGACAGAAATCCCCCTTACATTAATTCTTGTGGGTTGCACATTTTCATCTTTGTCACATACGCATTACAATTCAATGACAATTTTTACAATGGCCCTGGAAATCCTGCCTATGATTTCGGAACTTGCTAATTCTATTTAATATCATTGCATGTTCTCTCCAAATACACATAAGTATAAGCACAAATATATCTAAACTGCCAAGAACTATTTCTCAATATTAGTTTCAAACCATGCATTAGACTGAGATGGAGTATTTGTGTGTGTAGAACAGATACTTTTAGACTGGAATTTGCAACCATCAAATCTTAAACTATTTCAATTTTTGAAATATAGTTATAATTTAGTGTAGTTGCTCAGATAGCTTTTCCTGATATATATGAGCTCTGCCATAGGTCTTAAAAATCCAGAACGACTGTGCTTTTTGTACTTTGCAATTACACAAACTCCTTGCAATTACACAAACATTGTGCATCTCTCTCTTTCTTTTCAATTATATATTTATTTAGTGTGTTCTTTTCTCCAAGCTCCTGGGACTTGGCAAACACTATTTTCAATCTGGGGGGAGGAGGGGGGAAGTCCTTTGGAGCTAATGACCATGGCAGGGGTCCCATCCATTGCAGTAAAAATGTCAACCAAACTACTGCTAAAGCAGCAATATAGGCTGAACAAATCAGCTTTTCATTATTCTTTGCAGAAAGACAGGCGGGAAGGAGGAGAGAATTAAAGGTAGACTTATCAAACCCCTGCTTTTAAATGTCATTTCTTGGAAATTTATGTCCAATTGAATGTAACAAGGCCCCTGCTTTTATGAGCTAATAGAGCCAATTCTTCGGCTAGGTGCCATTTTCAAGAAATGATGTGGAAATCTAGACAATTTCTTTCTGTAGTTCAGGAGGTCTCCTCTGTTATTTTTACATAGCGTGTTCATTTTCCTCTAGGCAGATGCTTATGGGCCCTCCAAATGTAATTGCTTAAATTGACAGGTTATAGCATTGTAAGTTATAGCAGCATTCAGACCCAACCATCATACCTCTATGCTTTCTACCTGCATGTCTACAAGTTCCTATAACTGAATCAATGCACAGAAATCAAAGCAAAGTTTTCAGTGGTAGTTTATAGATCAATAAAGGAGAACATTTATAGCTCAAGGTTCAAATGAGGGGTCCTTGGTGCTCTCTGATGATGTTACCTTGTTTGGGTAATGAAACATCTGCAAGAAAACAAGCCCGCTCAGAAGGCACCAAGGATCCCTAGTTTATGATGATGGAACAACAAGTGTAGCTTTTATCACCTAGTGCAGGGGTAGGCAACCTTGGCTCTTTTATGACTCATGGACTTCAACTCCCAAAATTCCTGAGTCAGCTATGCTTCAATGGTTAAATAGCCTAGACATTGGTATTTGACTCAGGAATTCTGGGAGTTGAAGTCCATGAGTCATAAAAGAGCCGAGGTTGCCTACCCCTGACCTAGTGGGCAGGAGACAAGCATTTTCATAGCAACAGAGCATTTGCAATAAAGAATTAAAAAAGACAAGGTGCCGATTGTGACTACTGGATCTTTTGGTTTGTGTGTTGACATCACATCCATATATAAATGGATAGGACTTCAGTTCCATAATCATAATCAAAAAAGAAGCATAGATAGCAGTTCCTCTAAAGTATGTGTGGATGCCAGCCTTGTTTCAAAATCTACCTCTACATTTTTTTACTCATACATCTTTCTGTGTTGAACTATATCCTACAAGTTAGGTAGTAATTAAATTCCTTGGCATGGCACTGAAGTCTAATGTGTTAATAAAAAAAGTAATTGTACTTCCTTTGTTTCAGCAGGTTTGCCTTAATTACATAGCACTTATATTTTTCTCTGCGCTTATTCTCTCCCAACAAGGGCTCCTTTTAACCATCTGCTGATTTAATTAATATATATTAAATGTCCTGCTACATTATTAAACCTCACTGGAAATCTTCAAACCCAGGCTCCCAACTTCCTACATATGTGTTGAATGAAGGGAGACACAGCCTCTGGTGTGCAATTTTATGAGGAGACTGGCTGATTAAAATGAAAGGAATAGCGTTGCTACCTTAGCAATAAGAAGAAGCAAGATAGTACAAAACATGGAAGCTTTGAGTCCTTTCTTGCAATTTTGCCTTGAATGCATTTCTAAAAGGGTGGGGGGACCCAATGTTGTATTTAAAAAAAGAAAAAAAAATGTAAAGTTACTATAAGACTGGAGATATTTTTGCAGTAACGCAATGCAAAACTTTGAAAGAGTGATTTGAGCTGAAGCAGATTCAAAGCAGTCCTTAATAGTGACTCCTTCAACTGAATCGTTGAATGGATTTAAGGCACAAGATTTGAAGGCAATTTGGAGATCTGACAGATTTTCTGACTTTTCAGAGTCTTAATCACTACTATAGCTTTCATTCAATCTATGGACAAAGATGAGGAAGGAAATGAGTGTTTTCATGGATTATGTACATTAATAGCTTTTACTAACAAGTAGCCTTAGCTAAAGCTCCACAGAATATATAAGTTTCCACATTATCTTCGCCTACCTTCATTGGTAACAATTTGGTACACGTAATATTATCAAGCAATATATTTTTCTATTCTGCAAGTTTCCTTCAAAGCTAAACATACATGATTCCCTAAGTTACCTTTCAGGTTTTAAATCATCTGTTTTGCCCTCTTGTGGACTTCTTCCAGTTTTGTTATTTTTTTCTTGAAATGGAGACTCCAAAACTGGACACAATACTCAAGGCAAGCTCTGACCAATGCAGAGTTTGGAAACTTGTTGCATTCTGTGATTGGGAATCTGTTCTCTATTACCTATCCTGAAGGCAGCACAACTTATCAAGGAGGGATCCAATCTAGGACTAAGAAGTTTCCTGATTGCAAGGCCATTTAATCAGTGGAATGGCTTGCCTCCAGAACTTGTGGGTATTCCATCACTGGAGGTTTTCAGGTAGAGACTGGGATGATATAAGGGTCCTGCCTTAAGCAGGGGTTGGATTAGAAGACCTCCAAGGTCCCTTCCAACTGTTATTCATCTTTTCAGCACCACGTAATACAGTTAATTGACCAACATCTTGTGATCAACCACAGTTCTAAGAACCCTTTATATATATACTATTACCAAGGCAGGGATACTCCACCCTATACCTGAGTATTTGATTTAATTTTGCAATTTTCTTCATTAAATTAGTGCTCTCTTCTTCAGTGCCATGGACTCTTGATATCAACAGCAAGAGTACGGTACTTGCTCTCTAATAGCACTTGTTGCCTGAACGTACTTTCATGTGCATAAATTAACCAAATGGCTTTGACTAATCACTCAACAATTTCAGTGGCCATGATTATGTTAAAGTTAATTTTCCCCAAGCCAGCCATCATTAATTTACCAGCTGTGGAAGATACATATATTATTACTGTTGCCGTTGTTTCTTCAGGTACTTTAAATAAAAACAGACTCTCTTGGTTGCTAGTGGATATTATGAAGGGAAGTGATAATACATCAACATTCTAGCTCATTCACTAATCATATCTTTCTGAAGCGATATCTTTCAGAATCTGATGGACACTGACAACATGCAGGGGATAGCAATCCAATGGAATTGCTTTTCATTTTGTTTCTTTTTTCCCCCCTAGTAATTCTGATGATCCTGCTGTGTAGACTGGCTGTTCAGAGACTGGGAAGGTCATTAATATCCCTTCACCACTACTGAAGAAGCTATATTAAACCAGTGGTGAGTAAAGAAGTGGTGTAATTATGAAGTGGAACATGCTCTGCTGCATCACTAAAGTTAATGAAAAACAAAAGATTATTTGTAACAGACTTTTTTCCACCTGGGGTGTGTGTGTATAGAGGGAGGGAGGGAGGGAGGGAGAGAGAGAGAGAGGGGGGGGAGAGAGAGGGAGTGATTTTCTTTTCAACTAGCACCGGATGGAAACTAGTCAAGGAGAGAAGCAACCTAGAACTAAGGAGAAACTTCCTGACTGTTAGAACAATTAACCAGTGGAACAACCTGCCTCCAGAAGCTGTGAATGCTCCAACACTGGAAGTTTTTAAGAAGAGACTGGCCAGCCATTTGTCTGAAATGGTAGAGTGTTTCCTGCCTGAGAAGGGGGCTGGACTAGATGACCTCCAAGGTCCCTTCCAACATTATTATTATTATTATTATTATTATTATTATTATTATTATTATTGTTGTTGTTGTTGTTGTTGTTGTTGTTGTTGTTGTTGCTGTTGTTGTTGTTGTTGTTATTTAGTTATATCTGTCTAATGGATACAGAATTTGTAGGGACACTAAACAAGATATTCAAGATTACCAAACTGCTATTCGTGGTTACTTGTTTGTGGATTTACTCTCCTCGACTTTAGTTCTTTAGGTGATTTGATTTTGAAATCTGTCATTATACTTTTTATACATATAGATAAATTAATGTATATAATTGGTTTGCTGTCCCTGGTTTGGGCCTGGTTTCTCTCCCCTCTCCATCCTGTCACACTCAATCATGATTTGAGCAACATCTCAATTTATAGGATGAGACTTTCTGTGTGAGAAGCAGGGCTTTTTTTTTCTCATAGAACGCTCAGAACGGAGTTCCGACACCTTTTTTGGATGGAACCTTGTAGGGTAGGCAAGGCGGGTTGTATGAAATGTGTGAGTTCTGGCACCTTTTTCTTTTACAAAAAAAGCCCTGGTGAGAAGTGCCTGCTTGTATGGTGCATAAACATTATCGATGGAGATTCTCAATCATTCAGGTCATGGTTGTCCCAAAGGTACTTTTCCAAAAGACAACTGGACTTTCTTGGGGGGGGTTTCCCTTGAAAATTTTTCGCTTCTCATCCAAGACGTTTCTTCAGTTCTGAAGAAGTGAATGACTGTTGCAACTGAAGAAGCTTTCTTGGATGAGAAGCAAAACATTTTCAAGGAAATAAACCAAGAAAGTCCAGTCGACTTTTGAATAAGCACTTTTAGATCTATCCCAAATAATGTACATAGGTCAAGTATTTTTGCAATATGCATGTGTGCTGCAGTCACTGGTCAAAGTACAAGGATTTGCCCACTTGTAAGTTAAGGGCTCATGAGACATCAGGCAACCTCTGTAGTTGAAATGATGGTGAAAATGTGTGTGTGTCCCTATTGCAACTAGGTAGGCTTTGGAGAAGCAAAGAAAGTTGCAGCATCTCATCTCAGAGAAAGCAGTGTGGTCTCTGAAGGGATATTAGCTTTAACTGCCTCCTTGGAACAACTGGAAAAGAGACCCAATATTGCAAAGCTGAAGTCGGAAGTCTAGATATGTATTTCCTTGGAAACCCAAGCCACTTAAATCTTGGGTTAACAGCTCTAAGTCAACTTACTCAAAATCATCTGAAACACAAGTAGGCAGCCTTGTGTTTGGGCTGCAAGCACACTTCAGATGTGGAGAAACAAGGATGGGTGCTCTCACAAATGGTTGCTATCAGAGATTTGCCTCTTGACTGACTGCTATCCTTGATGGCCTAAGACACAAAATGCCCATTTACCAAGTGGAATTATTTTACAAGCACATATGATCTTAGAAACTGGTGCTTTGCTTTGATGGATCTCTTCTTCTTCTTTTTTTCCTTATTGAAAGTATATTTTAAAAACATAAAAAGAAGTAAGAAGCCTGGTGGACACAAGGTTGGAGGGAGTACACTGCTATCTAAGAACACCTTGCCAATTTCTTATCTAAAATGAATTGAAGCTATGCAGCACTTCCTTGGAAGTTATCAGTTGCAACAGGCTGCAATTCCTGTTTTATAGAATTGAATATTAAGGGGAAGAGGGGGAAGTGTGGAAAATTGAGGTGGCAGTACCAGAGGAATAGTAGAATAGAAATCAAAGCATTGGAGAAGATCGCAAAGTATCAAGACCTGAAAATTGAAGTTGAAAGATTATGGCATAAACTGGTCCCAGTGGTCCCAGTGATAATCAGCACACTGGATGCCGGACAAAGAAATCTTGGATGGCACTTAGAAATTCTGCACATTGACAAAATTTTCCATTTATCAATTTAAAAAGGTCACACAGCTTGGCTCTGCTCCTATGCTATACACCAGAGGTCTTCAAACTTGGCCCTTTTATGACTTGTGGACTTCAACTCCCAGAATTCCTCAGCCAGCCAACTCCCAGAATTCCTCAGCCAGATGGGGCTTTCCTTGTTTGTGCAGACCAGTTGCTGGCATGCCACAGACCGGTACTGGTCCACAGACCAGGGGTTGGGGACCCCTACCCTACAACATCCTAAGTTCTTGGGAAGAAGTGGAAGGTCAGCACCAGCTAAAGAATGGGCAGCTGCAATTTCACATTGTTGGGATAATAATAATAATAATAATAATAATAATAATAATAATAATAATAATAATAATAATAATAATAATAATAATAATATAGCTTAATTCATAGATTTTGCTGGTGTTCCCTAGCATATTATATGAAAATTACAATTATCAGTTCTGTGAAGTATGGTGAAGTATATGTAAAGGCTTGCTAGACTGAGATGCAAGCTGTGATCCAGAATAACACAATCAATGATTTTTTAGGAGTAATACATATTTAAGAGATGACACTGATTGATGGTACAAACTGAGGTTTAAACACTGAGACGGTTAAACATGAAGAGTCTTACCATCTGGCAATGCAGTTCTGAAGTATGTCTGTTCATATATCTGACTTGCCTTGGCTATGCTATCTGCTGTATCATGTATCAATTGGCTTAATTGTTAACACTCACACAAACTGTATAGGAACGCTCCCCTACTTTGCTGAAAAGGCTAACAGCTTGTCAATGAGCCAAATATTCTGGCTTCACTTATCCATTCTGCAAAGATTGGATGTTTCATGTCAAGGAGAAGAAACAGGATCAGATCCAAGAGACTCCTGCAAGATTATGGTTTCAAGAGTGCCAGACCAGGCAATGCTGCAGAGAATGGAACAGCTGATCTTCATGGGTAAGATGAGCTCTTTGTCTCATATACAAAATCCACCCAAAATACACAAAATACAAAATCATCCTTGAGCTTTGCAACATACAGCCGAGAATCTTGAGTCCTCCCACCAATTTGGAGCAATATTCACTTACTTGTTCAGAAGTCATGATTTTGTCTGATTAACTCGGGAATTCTATCATCCCCCAATTCTATTTTTCTCCTGTTGATGGAAAGAATTGGAATTCCCCAGTGCAAATATAGTCCCTTGTTGTTTTTTTGTTTCACGACTGTTTCCCTTACCTCTCCCTTAAAAAGCTGTAGTTAATTTTCCCCCTCCCCCAAAAAATCCTCAGACAAATTAATTTCACTATAATGAAAACATGACCTCTGGAAGAAAAACACGATGAAGACATCAATTACTGACCTACCAGTTTGAAACTAGATAGTCCTCAACGTATGACTACAGCTGAGGCCAAAATTTCTGTTGCGAAGCAAGACAGTTGTTAAGCTTTGACACATTTTACGATCTTTTTTTTGCCACAGTTGTTAAGTGAATCACTGCAGCTGTTAAACTGGCGACATGGCTGTTAAATGAATCTGACTTTCTACTTTGACGTTGCTTGTCAGAAAGTCACAAAAGGGGATAACGTGACCCCCGGGATGTTGCAACCGTCATAAATATGAGCCAGTTGCCAAGCATCTGAATTTTGATCAGCTGACCAAGGGGATGCTGGAATGGTCATAAGTGTGAAAAACAGTCACACGTCACTTCTTTCAGTGCAGTTGTAACTTTAAATGGTCACTCAAAGAATGGTTATAAGTCTGTACGTCAGCTAACTCTTGTTCCCACCTCTAGAAAGAAAGAAAAAAAATATTTCAAATGGCACTAGCAATTTGACAAAACATTAATTTGTTGCTAATTGATGAACTGGTACAACGTTATATGCGTAATAGTGACACAGATCTTTCCTTTCCATGGTCCACACAACATTATGTCTTTTAAACAAAATTGAAAAGAAGGCAAATGCACTATCCAGCAAGGCTGGTTTTCAGAAAACTGGTGAGCATTTAATACTTCTCACCTAAGTAGTTTTATTGCAGTTATTTTCCAGGCCTTTTTTTTCATTTATTTGAAATCCAGAGGCAAAGCTACTGCTTTAATCTGCACCAAATCTCGGAGCCATTAAATTGATTATGCTTATTTTCTCAGACCAGCATAAACATCTAAAATTAGAAAGGTTACTCTGACCTTACAAAGCAGGCCTGCAGTTTTACACAATCAACAAAACATGATTCAATCCTTGTGCCAGGGAAATTGGATGGTAAATATCAGGTCAACGTCCTGTAGTGGTCAAAACGGCAAACTTGTCAGAAATCAATTGTCTTAGCGTAGGCTCTCTCCAACTGCCAGAAAAGAGGTTGAAAATGCAACAAGTATTCCAATGATATTTTTCTCTCAGTCAAAAATGTTTATCACAGAGCTAGAGAGAGAAGAGAGAGAGAGAGAGAGAGAGAGAGAGAGAGAAGGTGCATAATATAGTATCTTATCTAGAAGAAAGCAAATATTTAATCTTGGAGAAAAATGATGAATTACTTAGATATCCAGTGGCTATCTCAGTTTTCCTAGTTTAATTCTGGAAAGACAGGCTTAAGCCACATTGCTGAGGTCTCACAGAATCTAGATGATCTGGTCTCCAAATGAGAAGTTTTCTTCTTCTGTAAAATTGGTTCTGTTTTTCTAGCCAAGATAGTTCTAAAGAGCCTTGGTGGAGCAGTGGGCTAATGCCTCCTTAAGTAACACCAGCTGCCTGCAATTAGTGCAGGTTCGCATCCCACCAGGCTCAAGGTTGACTCAGCCTTCCATCCTTCCGAGGTAGGTAAAATGAGGACCCAGATTGTTGGGGGCAATAAGCTGACTTTGTAATAATGCCGCTTGGGGGGGGGGAAAGCCCTAATAAGCAGGCATATACATAGAATGAAGGCTATTGCTAAGCACATTGATTTGTGCTTTAAATTGTAAGCCGCCCTGAGTCTTTGGAGAAGGGTGGGATATAAATGGGATTAAAATAAATAAATAAATAAAATAAATAAATTTCTTTCACATTTCTCTTGGTGGTTTAGAGCTTGCTTTATTATTATTCTTAAGGTACAAATGCCGACATGTTCTTGCGTTTTCTTTCACACTTCTTGAATATTGCACACATCCGAATCCCAAGGTCAATAAAAAGACCTCATTCCTGATGTCCTCCTTAAGTTTTAATTGAAGTGTGGGAAATCAAGGAAGATGGTTGATTTCCTCTCTGTGGTTCATGGGGAATGAGGGTGGGGTGGTGGTGAAGATGTCTAGGGAAACTCACATTCCTGATATTTCTGGAAGAGTTTTTGTCAGAGATAGTCCATTGAGGAAGCATACCCAGCTAAAACAGCTCAATTTTATTGTAAGGGTACGTTAACAAAAACCTTGCAAGTCTGAAAGTACAACTTTCCCCCATCATTTGTATAGTTCCAAAAACTAGGGAGGATCCCTTCTGAGAGGTTTGCCATGCCCTCACTGTGGTTTATCTGACCATTATTTAATCAGCAGTTTTTCTTCCTGTCTCCCAAGGCCATTCCCATGTACCATTATATTTTTGCATTCTTGTCATTTTCTGATTGCTTTCTAAAGTCCCAACTCTGGAGTACACCAAGGGAGGGAGGGAGGGAGGGCTGATAAGAATAACAGAGTTGAAAGGGAGCTTGGAAGTCTTCTAGTCCAACCCCCTACCCCAGCAGGAGACCTTATACCATTTCAGACAAATGGTTACCCAATCTCTTCTTAAAAGCCTCCAGTGATGGAGCACCCACAACTTCTGAAGGCAAGCCGTTCCACTGGTTAATTGTTCTCACTGTCAGGAAATTTCTCCTTATTTCTAGAACTGTGACTGGTCAAGGAAAAAGCCACTTCTATCTGGAATAGATTCACTTAATTTGGAAATCTAGTATGGCTTCTGAATACCTTTCATCTAATGGTTATTTCCTCATCTGGCTGTGAAGGAATCTAAGTATCCAATGGAAGTGCTTAAGGATTCTACGATTGCCATATGTGAACTGCAAATCCCAAAAGCCAAGACATATAAAGCCAGGACAAAGAGAAGTTACAGCCATTTAACAATTTGTCCTTTTGTTGCAATGTCTGTGGATGGATGGTTTATACTCTGTTTCCCTTGACCCTCCATTGTGTTTCCCACCGTGTAATCCCCAGTGGAAAAACCGATAAGCTACACTCTGTGGCTCATTTGTGAACAGAAGGTTTTGCTGCATGTAAAAGTGCCCCCCCATGAAAATTTAGGTCTTAATTAACCCTTGCACTTGTGTCTTTGCCATATCAACCGGCAAGGCCCCTCCCTGTATTTCATAGCAGCCAGGATTATAAAAACAAGTAAAGGAAGAACATCTTGATTTAATTGCCTAATAGCAAGGATGAGATAGGGATTAGCTGCTGATTAAAATACTTAGAGAAAATTGATATGATTGAGTGAAATAATCCTTGGGAAACCAGAGCCTGCACAATATAACTGCATCTTCTTCATCATCAGAAATTTGCACATTTTTTCGTTTGACAAGAGACGGGCACTTTATTGGGCCAACGGATCCCTTTGGCTCATGCTTCTGCGGCCCCTGATAAGGCATCAAGCAGCAATGTTTCCTTTTGCTGCTGCTTAACAAGGAGAGCAGGAATTCTGTACTCAAATGTGGCTGTTTATGATGTAGAAATTTCCAGGAGGTGTTTTATTAATTAATCTTATTTAGCGAACCACTGAGCTGCTGCCCTAAAGGTTATTCTCTTTGCATTTTAATGAGAGTGTCACGATATGCATACTTTCCATTTCACTGACCAGTGATTCCTATGATTCTAATATAGAGAGCACTGTGTTGTCTTGGCTATAACTTGATGATGGTTGAATGGTAGAGGCTTAATGGCTCCAACAGTTTTCAAAGAGTGACTCAAAGAAATGAGTTGTCTGCTACTGATCCTGTCAAAGATCTAGTCAACAAATTAGTCCACAGAGGGGGAATCCATGGCTTCAGATCACCTCTGGTCATGGAGCCAGAGTTTACAACATTAAAATTAGACAGCAAATTCGTGAGCAAAGCTTTTTCTCCTTTGACTGTCTTTCCAACCTTATCTGATATTTTGGTATTTCCTATTATCCCAGAATTTCATAACTATTTATCCAATATTCCTACCACCTTCGCTTAGAGTTCATCCAACATTTAAAGAGGTAATTTCTTTGTAATTGCAGCAGTCCTTGTTGCCTTATTTCAGAAATACATATTGCTTCTTAACTAAGGCAACTGTAATCTCATAATTGTAGAGAATAGTTCTTTGACACACCATTGTTTTCAAGACAACCTCAGTCACTGGAAACTTTTGAAAGTTAGGGAGTAACATCAGTTACCTGACTGTGCTCCTCTTCCCCCAACAGACAATGATATGCATTATAAAGTACATGCACAAATATTCAGAGATAAGCATGATGTGGGCATACATCAGTAGTAAAGCAGGATCAAACTTTACTACTTCTAGGCAAGGCTAAGAAAACTCTCTTCAGAAACTCTGGAAGGCTACTGTCACCAAACTCCATTTGCACAGGGTTTGTTAACATTGATGGAATTGATTGACTCTGGCTGCACAATACTCTTAACCAGATCAGTTCTAGAGCTAGAGGCTACATTCTGATACCATGCTAAAGATGGCTAGGTATGATTTTCGCTAGTTCTTTTGTATGGGGTTTAGAATATTGCATGCATCCATGCCTATTTGATTTGGTTCATGATTCAAAGTGTTACTTAACTCAGAAAATAGGTTACTCCAGTCATCAAACATGCTATACAAAGGGGGGGGGGGGAAACCTAATGCACTCTCCTCTGAAGCTAATAAGACCCAATTTGCATGTCTGAAATTATCTAACCATGATCAGCTATTTTTGTTTTTCTTCCCACAACTCAGCTATTGTAGCTTTTCATTATTTCTGGCTGAAATCCTAGAGAGCTCCTACCAGCTGACAACTCTGGAGTAGACAGACAATAATTTGGTCTAATATACGGCAGGTTTTAGAGTTGCAACATAGTAAGACTGCAATGCTTCAAAGCATATTTGTTTTCTATAGGTTTACTGCCTTTTCTTTATTAACACTGATAAAATTTCAAAAATTTTTTAAAAAATGCTAAGTCTGATATATGCAATCAGGGTCCAAAGCAGGCTTAACCATCCTTTTTTCTTCGGGCATTTGGCCAGGAATGGAATCTCTGCCAAAGCATAAAATAAGTCATTCATCAAATTCCTCATTTTATAATGTTAACTGTTGGAGATTAAAATACAACTGCAAATATCCCTGGAATAAAAGGAATTGATTTTCCGACCTCAGTGGGCAACTAGACACAATGATTTACAAATGAGAATACAGCTTTGGATGGGAGGTATTTACATGCTAGACTCAAGGCAGAAAGGCAAATCATGAACTTCTACTCTGAATGTCTATGGAGATTTTCAGTCATCCAGGTTATGGTTGTCCCAAAGGCATTTTTTTTCCCAAAAGGCAACTGGACTTTCTTTCTGTTTTTTTCTCGAAGATGTTTCACTTCTCATCCAAAAAGCATCCTCAGTTCTGTCAGAAGACTGCTCTCACTGTTCTGACTCAGTTCCGACTGTCAGAACTGAGGATGCTTCTTGGATTAAGAGCAAAACATCTTCAAGAAAAAGAAGAAGAAAAGAAAGTCCAGTTGCCTTTTGAAAAGGCACCTATTCCGCTCTGAATATCTGCTATCACAAAGGAGCGGGCTTAGAACAGAGATGTGAGTGAAGGTTTGTACTCTGAGCTTGTGTGTTAGTTTCTGAAGTTTCATCACCAGGCTAAGTAACATCTTCAGCGAAGTTTAGGGGATGTCAGTGTCTGTGTTCTTTTGTTTATAAGGGCTGTGTGTGGTCAGTAGGTTTTATGATGGCAAGATCACATCAGCTGGGGGTCTTGTGATGGGCCCTTATAAGCAGGAACACTGACGTTCCCTAAATTCTGCTGAAGATGTTGCCTAGCCTGGTAATACAACATTCGGAAACCAACCCACAAGCATGGAGAACAAACCCTCATCCTCCACCTGAGCTACAGATATTTTCCACCATCTTAAACCAGAGAATCCAGGAGTCACGATAGATGGCTTATATCCTGAACTATCAATCTTAGATTTTGGGGATCTACCTCACATTACCAGTTTTCTTGACTATCCAGTCTCAGCAACTCAGCATGCAGTTTCTGTACATTTTCTTTTCAATGCTTGCCTGAATCCTGGAGTCTATTGTTCAGCTGTGGGCAAAAAGAAAAGAAAAAAAATCATTGATGGCTCCACGGATCAATGGAGAAAGACAGTTTCACCTTTTCTTGCCTAGCTGGTCTTCCTGGGTCATTGATTTCCTTGACGTGTCTCCTCTGCACACACATTTTGTCAGGCAAATCAAAGAAGAAGTCAGTCTTCTCCTCCTATATTTGAAAACTTCCTGTGAAGTGCTGCAGGTTCAGAAGCAAACATCCTTTGGAGAGAGGGGTGGCCCTATAAATGGAAGTAAAATGGAAATAAATTAAAAACATGCCCAGTTAGAGATACAGAAATAAATGTTGTAACTACAGACTAAAAAGTTACGGTAATTTACATTTACACTTAAAGCTGTTGTAAAAGAAAATTAATAGAGTAGAGTAGAGTAGAGTAGAGTAGAGTAGAGTAGAGTAGAGTAGAGTAGAGTAGAATAGAATAGAAATCTGGAATGGACCTTGGAGGCCTTCTAGTCCAGCCCCCTGCTCAAGCAGGACAATCTATAACATCTCAGACAAGTTACTGTCTAGCCTCTTTTTAAAAATCTTCACTGATGGAGCACCCACAATTTCTGGGGGCAAGCTGTTCCACTGGTTAATTGTCCTTACTGTCAGGAAGTCATCATGTCATCCCTCATCCTTCTCTTCATTAACCTAGACCAGGGGTAGGCAACCTCGGCTCTTTTATGACTCGTGGACTTCAACTCCCAGAATTCCTGAGTCAGCTATGAAGTCCACGAGTCATAAAAGAGCCGAGGTTGCCTACCCCTGACCTAGACATACCCAATTCCAGAAACCGTGCCTTGTATGTTTTAGCCTCCAGTCCCCTAATCATCTTTGTTGCTCTTCTCTGTACGCTTTCTCAACATCTTTTTTACATCAAGGTGTCCAAAAACTGGATGCATTATTCCAAGTGTGGCCTTACCAATGCATTGTAAAGTGGTATTAACACTTCATGTGATCTTAATTCTATCCCTCTGTTAATGCAGCCTAGCACTGTGTTTGCTTTTTTGGCAGCTGCAGCACACAGCTGGCTCATATTTAAGTGATTGTCCACTAGCACTCCGAGATCCCTCTCACAGTTTCTACTATTGAGCAAGGTACCGCCTATGCTATAACTCTGCATTTGGTCTTTACATGAAATAGCTTTGTTTTTTTCTGCTGCTTGTTTTCTACACATTTGAGTTTGTTCCTTTTTTTCTTTCTGCTATTTCATTTTAAATATTAGTTCCTGTTTGTTTTTAATCTTTCCTTTTAAAGTTGTAATAACATTTTAAATCTGTCTGTCTATCAATGGCATACAGAAATAGTATTAAGCAGCCTATTTTAAATAGCTTCCAGAGCTTTTTTTAAAAGCTATAATTGGTTAAAAATTAGTTGTAATTAGTTTTACTAATAAGGTGCTGCCTCTCCCATTAAGGTATTTTTTTATTTTGTCCAACTATCCCCAAATCAATCCACATTAGATATCTTGGACAACATTCACAACATCCGTTCCTTAATTAAATACGTAAAGCAGAGCTGGACAGAGCAAGCTTCCTGAATCTTTTTGCTTAATCTGTACAGAATGGTTGAGCAGATGGTTTGCTCAACCTTGTCCATGGAAGGAAAAAATTTCCAGCTTACTTCACAAGGTTGCTGTTGTGTGGCTAAAATAGCAATAGATATCCCCCTATAATTTGCTCGACGACAATGGAAGAAAGACAGATACAAATCTTACAAACAAAACCTTTCCAATAAACACCAGCTAAAAATGAATTCAGATGTACATTTAGTTTGAGATAGTGTATAAAGGAAACAGTAGCCTCGGAGACAAAATCTGAAAAAATATGAACTATGAATAAACAGTTTTAAAATTAATTCCGTAGCAACGGAGGAAAAATATTATGTTGTGAGGTGTCCAGAGTTGCTTTGAAACAAGATGGGGGATGAAAATGATAGATAGGTAGGTAGGTAGGTAGGCAGGCAGGCAGGCAGGCAGGCAGACAGACAGACAGACAGACAGACAGATAGATAGATAGATGATAGATAGATAGATGTGGGAAAAGGGAGAGGAGAGAGAGAAAGAGAGAGAGAGATTCTCAAATTAGACAGTTTGATTAGGCAGAGCATTTCCTTGAATATTCTCCAGGACTGAACTTCTTCAACAGTTCAGAAACTTTAGGGGAGGAAGGGGGAACATTAAAAAAAAAATCAGAAAATCATCATCTAACTTAACTCAAACTCTTTACTCCCTAGATTTATTGCTCTCCCCATCCACTTCAGCTTTAACTTAAAAGATCTTCCCACTAGGGGAAAAAGTGGTTTCATTTCTAAAGTCTGGATGCCAGCCACCAACCAAGAAGTCTGCATGAGATGAGCAGAGATTAATGGCCTCTTTGTTCACAGACCAGAACAGCAGGTGTTTTGCTGCCAGAAGCTCTGAGACAAGCAGCTAACATGGGCAGATTGGTTGCAGGGTGGTGGTGTCCTTTTGCGTCCTGCTATTGCTCAAGTGAATCTAATTCTGAAGGCTCCTTTGATAATCCATGTATAAACCAAGGCTGCAGAACAACAGTTAATCTTATGCTCCTCAAGCAGACTTTTTTCCCTGGCAAGAACAACCACTTTACCTCAGGGAAAGAGAAAGAAAGACACACAATAAAGAGAGAGTTAGACAGAATGCACTGCCTGGGCCATCTTTCACGAGTTCACGGTGAGGTGGAGGACAGTAGCTACAAAGAAAATAGCAGCTTTGGATATTACTTTTGGGGAGGTTCCTGAAGAGCTGAACTTGGAAGCAAAGTTCTAGAAGGCTTGCTTTGCCAGGTCTGATATACTGCACAGAAAAGAAGTTTCGGGGCACCTCAAGGTCACAGGTTTTGTGGTTCTGGAAGTAGACATTGCAGAGTCTCCAGCTCCATGTACAAAAAGGAGTTGGGTGCTGCTTAAAAACAAATTAACTAGGATTATTTGTACCTGAATCAAAGCAGTCAATTGAGCCATCTCTGCCAACTCCATAGATTTTTGCAGCCATTTGGCCGTTGTGGGAATTAATTCTGTTTCTACTTGGATTTTGGACTTCAGATGGGAGAAATGAAATTTTGATTTTGGGTTTTGCTGATTAGATAGGATTT
This sequence comes from Vipera berus, assembly GCF_964194415.1. Taxonomy (NCBI): domain Eukaryota; kingdom Metazoa; phylum Chordata; class Lepidosauria; order Squamata; family Viperidae; genus Vipera; species Vipera berus. The sequence goes on along the minus strand of NC_138211.1, from coordinate 12,011,156 downwards.
TTATTATAGAAATGGCTATTATTAGATAAAAGTAAAACATCAAGTTTGTATATTATTACCTTATTCTACTGCACCCAAAAGAATCGGAAGTCAATGCTTTTTTCCCCCCCTTTTCCTCTTTACATTTCTTCTTCCCGCTTTCCTCCCCTGTTTTCCCATTATCTTCATTTCTCTTTGTATTTCTCTGTTTATATTTTGGGAAACTAATAAAATACAGGATTATTTGTACCTGGATGGATGGAACACCAGATAATATCAGAGCTGTTGGCCTGACTGGGATGATCAAACAGATCCTGGAAGAAAACCCTGGCAGTCTAATTCCATAGCCCTCACAACAGAAGAAGGAAGATGGCCGTCCTTTTTCAAAAGGCAACTGGACTTTCTTGGGGGGGGGTTTCTTCCTTTTTTTGTTTTTTTTCCCTTTTTTTGAAAACCTTTTGCTTCTCATCCAAGAAGCTTCTTGAGTTATAACAGTTAGAACTGAAGAAGCTTCTTGGATGAGAAGCGAAACAAGGGGGGGGGGAGTCGTGTTGCTTTTCAGAAAAAACAACTTTGGGACAACCACGAGCTGGATGATTGAGGATCTCCATAGACAACAAAGATGACAGCATTGGAAGTCCCTTCCTTAGTTCGTGTTGTTTAGCTGCAGTCACAAAGTGAAGCACAGAAAAGCCCGTTCCTCCTTTTGCGAGTTGAAAAATACGCAGCCCCACCGCTGCTCAGCAAAGTGGAATGAAAAATTTCACCTCCAAATACACCTATCATTTTTCCATCTCTGTGTCACATTGTCAAGGTAATTATAATTTAGTAGCTGACCGGCAGAAGGGATATGTAGAGAATGAGTCACCAAAGTATTTGAGGGGTAGTGTCCCTTTAAGAGACTGTGTCTGAGGGGAATTGCAGTTGGGATCTTTAGCTCACTTGAATATAACTGACTGTCTTGTATTCTGCATCCTCCCTGAATGTTGTTGTTTCATATTGTATATTAAACCACAGTTCTTTTAACAAACCACTGTCAGATGTTTATGCTCCTGTGTTATCACAAGAAGAAAATAAGAAAAAGGCTGCGATAATTTATACTTTTGAACAACACACACAACAGAAATTATAGCATTCCGTGAAAAGAGTCTCATCAGGATATGAGATGACAACAGTGGCGAGGAGGAACACAAAACAGATCAAGAAGGAGTCCCAAGAGAAAGTGAAAAGACACTCACATGATTCAATTGTGGTTTCATTTACAAGCTGTTTACTGAAGTGGGGGGGGACAACTTGTTCATCCCCGATTGATTAGCATTATCTGGAAATGTTGGATGCACCAATTGGGCAATATTGTCCTTCCTTTCCCCCCCCCCACAAATATCTTTTCCCCTTTAGATGCTGCCTTGCATTCCCGAAGGCCATGGTGAATGTCAAAGCCAACTCACTATGGCCAAATCACCACAACCAACTTGCCACAACCAGCTTGCCCGTGGCTGACTTGCCACGGGACAACTCCCCCTGGCCAACTTGCCGTGAGACAAGAGTTACACTAGTATCAAAGAAATGGTGGAATAGAATCATTTTTTAAAAGGAGGCAAAAGGAGGGACAGAATGAAATGTGAACCACAACAATTAAAATAATGTTTAATTTAATTTTAAATGATTAAATTGAATTGTTAAGTTGTCTTGCAGTGAGCTGTCCCACGGCAAGTTGGCCGTGGTGAGTTTTGGTCACAGCAAGTTGGCTGCAGCAAATTGTCCCCTTCCATTCCAGAAGGGGCTAAAATTCAGCAACTGTAAGAAAGCAGACAACCTAACCAGCCATTCAGTTCCCCGTGAATCATGGTATAGTTGCTGAATTTGACAATTGTGCCTCGTATATTTTAGGATCAATTTTCAAACATGAAATGAGTCAATTCACCCTTTCAAATCACCCTGTAATTTTTCCTAGCTTGTTACTCGCTTCAAAAGAATCAATAGAGGTAGCAGGACCTGTGGAAAAACCAGAGCTGGGTGAGTTTCCACTTTTTCATAGTCTTTGGAAGTCCAACAGAGTATATCACAGTTTCAAAGAGCTGGGTTTCAGAAGGTGCTACCAGATCTGGGTCTATTGCAGACATTAAAGGGGAAGTTTGATTTGCCACAGATTATATTTCCTTGAGATAAGATAACAGTACAGATAACAGAAGGTGGCTCGGGTAGTAAGTGGTCCAAAATGTACATTCAGCCTGCTAGAAAATGAATTCAGTTTATTTCTTTTTCATCTGTTGAAGCTGGGGAGAGGGATTACTTTTTTGGACTAAAACTGAGCAGGGTGGGACACTTGATTACTGACCAATACTTGAACAGTCATTAGCTGAGCATCTCTGTTCACACATTAGCCAGGAAAAAGCTAGCTCTACTTAGTTTCAAATCCAAATCAAAAGAGTTGGGCAGCAGACCAAACAATTTGGAAAGTGCACAGATAATTTAAGTTTCTGCCTTGTATGCCTGGTAGAAACCTAGCTCTTCATTAAAGTTATGATCAAGATCACTCCTTACTTTGGCATTTGGCCATATTAATTAGAAACACCAAAAAAGAGCTGAGCTGGAATCAAATGCAAGCTCAAATGGAGGAAATGCCCAGTAGACTTCAGTAACTCTTCAAGGTTTAATTCTGAGTCAGCATATCTGGGATTGCACTGGAATAGTCTTCTCTGAACTAAAATCTATCAAGAGATCTACCAGACCATTCCCCCTTCCATCTCTCCCCCTTCCATCTCTTTTTAATCCACTTTAATATATATATGAAATTAATACAGCCTGGTTTATCTGAGGGTCTATTCTGACATAATACATACCAATGAGGGATCCTAGGTGCTCTTGGGGCTGGTTGTTTTCCTGCAGATGTTTCATCGCCCAGCTAAGTAGCATCAGCAGTGCTGATGATGTTACCTAGTTGGATAATGAAACATCTGCAAGGGAACCACCAAGCTCAGAGAGCACCAAGGAACAGACGGTTCAACCCTGAGTTGCAAATATTCTGTTCTATTGATACTTACAGCCGTGGCTGTATGTTTAGACTAACATTGAAAATGAATGACCAGCCAATCGGTTTTTGACATTCTTGACCAAGAACTGACCACAAAGAACTGATGGTCACTTAATGCAGGCTTATTATTATTTCAAGCTGGCCAATAACTGATTGCCTCATCCCATCCCCTCAGGCTTCTCCAGATCAATGCTTCAAGCAAACATCCTTTCCCACTTTCAACAGAAAGAAAGAAAATGTGCTAATGTTTACCTGCTCCCATATGACATGTGTTTCATATTTGTGAACATTTGTGCATTGTTTTGCAAAAAAATTTTTTTAAAAAAAATCTCAGAGGCATTTTAAGGAGAAGCTGTCCAACAGGGAGGTGGGGGGGGAAACCTCACGTACACACAAATGAACCTGCAAAAGCTTCCCAGTTGTCATGGCAGCAAGCCACCAATGCCTTCCAAACCCCCTGAGGTGCATTAATTACTACACTACCAATTGTACATTTAGACACTTTGCCTAATGCTAACCCATTGCTATGATGGGAGCTCAGGTCCCAGGAAGCAGAATAAAACAAATAGCCCTCCGGTAGCACCATAGATCATCCAGGAAGCCCAAGGCAGCAATACGTGGTCGTTTTTGAAGCAAAATTCACTTGAGCCAAAGCAACATTTTGCAGTTCAGCAATGCCAAGGCACTGACACAAGAACCAATTACAATCCCAATCCCCAGGTAGGTAGTAGTAGTTATACTAGTAGTAGTAATAGTAATTTACAATTAATTCATAGTCTAAGACTGGTGGAAAGTTAATAATTCAAGTGCTAACCAAGGAGCTAAAAATGATTAAGGTAGCATCTGAGAACAGAGGCAGTTCCAAGCAGGGTACTTTTCTGTAAACATAAGGTGTTCAGGTCCGATAAATTCAAAATTTCCAAATATCAAGGGAGTCCTTAGGTATCATTATTAATATTAAGAAGCTCACACCATTATCATCCCATACACCTTTCAGGTTTGAAAGCTAACACATCCTTTTAAGTTAATCATAGCTGCGCATTGCGCTGCAAAACCCCTGAACCACTTCAAGTCATCCTAAAGTGAGCAGCATTGGCAGACGTTTCTTGTCAAACAGATTTCTCCTAAGGGAACTTGCAACCACTGGGTTCTGTTCCTCAGCCTGTTTTGTTTTGTTTTTTTCCTAATGTCTCTGGCTGCAGTGAAATACAAACCTGGGTTTTGCTTTGTTTTGTTTTTTTAAAAGATAGTTCTCCATTCTTTGGGGTTCAAAGTTTCTGCCTGGTATTTATTTTATTTATTTATTTATTTTAATCCCATTTATATCCCGCCCTTCTCCGAAGACTCAGGGCGGCTTACAATCTAAGCACAAATCAATTGTGCTTAGCAATAGTCTTCATTCTATGGATATGCCTGCTTATTAGGGCTTTCGCCCCCCCCCCCAAGTGGCATTATTACAAAGTCAGCTTATTGCCCCCAACAATCTGGGTCCTCATTTTACCTACCTGGGAAGGATGGAAGGCTGAGTCAACCTTGAGCCTGGTGGGATGCAAACCTGCGCTAATTGCAGGCAGCTGGTGTTACTTAAGGAGGCATTAGCCCACTGCTCCACCAAGGCTCTATGATATGGTATGAAAATGTGTTGCTTCTCCATGGTATTCAGAGGATGAAAGGTCATTTTACAGTTGTTAATTTGACTATCAGGAAGAAAAGAAAAAGAAAAGTATAAAGTGGTCTTTTAACTGAACATAGAGAATGGTATACTTTTCTACACATCTTTGTTTCAGGGCAAATGTAAAATGAATGTCTCCAGTCACAGCCATTTCATTATGCAAAAGAGCTGCATCTTTCTCTTATCCACATCTATGGAACTATCCAGTTTTTGTTGCTGCTGCTGCTGCTGTTGATGTTGTTTTTAAAGACCTCCCCTGAAAAATTTCTGAATCAGCTGGCTTTCTATTTTATTCTTTCGCTGATTCTTGCTCCGGTTTATTGAGTGAGCATAGCAAGGAAGAAAACCACAGTGTATACGTGCCAGCATCAAAGATGCATGAGCATTTCATAAATAACACAGCTATAGTGGCTATATTTTCATACTTCATGAATTGTGACTTTCCAAAGGGTCTTGTGATAAGTACATTGGGCAAATCTTCGTCCTTTCCACCTTCAAACTGAAAAAAGAGAAGGCTTTTTTATTAAGGACCATCATTCTGTCCAGTGTTCTTTCAATTTACTGTTTTAAATCTTTGATTCTGTTGGATCTGCTTCTACTTCTGGATTTAATATTATTTATCATAAAAAATAAGTTTGACAATATAGGTATTTTTATCAGAACCTTTGCCTTTGAAAAGCCATTTTCCTCAACACAATGCATGGTCTATGTGCCTCTTCTGTGTATTATTTTGATACATACATACATCCTTTTGTCTGTATGAGGTTTTCTCAATATACCCATATCTGTATGTGCAAGCAAGCAAACAAAAAAATCTTGGAAACCACCACTGCACACTTTGTCAATGTATGGATTTAAAAGATTGATTGCGTTGATTATTAATCACAAAACAACATAAATCTGGAACAGAATTAAATAAGTACAAATTGCAGCTTTGTTTATCAAGCTTCCTTATTCAAGCAGAAGTTGCATGGACATCTGGAAGGGATGCTTTAATTTGGGATCCTCCACTGAGCAAAGGGTTGGACTAAATAGTTTAATAGTCCGTTCTAATGATTTTTCAGCTAGGGAACACAAATCAAATGCATAAGTATAGGGTGATGATTTCCTGGCTTGACAGTAATATGTATGACATTAACGGTAGCTGATCATTGGTTGAATACAAGCCAACAGCATAATGTAGCTACCAAAAAAGGAAATATCATTTTAGATTAATTGAAATACTTTTGTAAAAAAAAAATTAGTGGAAGTAATGCAATATTTTGAAAGCAAGATTTCAACTAATACACAGGAAGTATATATAGTAGGTTCTAATCTAAGCTCAAGTGCCTTCTCCAATTTGGAACATTACACTGATTCAAACTAATTGGAATTGGTTCAGAGAAGGTCAAGAAGATAAAAGAAATGGAAACTAAGTCCTAAAAAAAATAGATTGACAAACATGGGGAAAAAAACCCCTAAAGATTTAGGATGACCATTCTTTAGATATATATAGGAAGTTACACAGGAGGAAGCCAGCAAGAATGGAACCAGTGCTGTTCAGCATCATTACCTAAACATTAAATAGATATCTCAGAGAAAAGGATGACTTAAAAAGGTAAAAGGAAAAGGCCTAGAATTCAAACCCTGGGGCTAACTGATATACTGTAGGTCTGATGGATGATTCTTATGTTCTCTTTATATATCTTTTTCCTATCCATTTTCCTGTTCCGTAATAATTTCTCCTGCTGGTTAGTTACAGAATGTAGGACTCAGTACCATGCCTAGTGTGAAATCTGACATCCATGGCATACAAAGCTTTGCATAGGGAGTCCTCGGCTTACGGTCACAACTGAGCCCAAAATCTCTGTTGCTAAGTGAGACATTTGTTAAGTGAGTTTTGTTCCATTTTACAACCTTTCTTGCCATAGTTGTTAAGTGAATCACTGCAGTAACACGGTTGTTAAATGAATCTGGCTTCCCCATTAACTTTGCTTGTCAGAAGGGGATCACATGATACACACCTCCTGGGACACTACGACCGTCTTAAGTATGAGTCAGTCGCCAAGCATCTGAATTTTTATCACATGACCACAGTCATTGTAACAGTGACATTGTAACTTTGAACAGTCACTTAATGAACTATTGTAAGTCGAGAACTATCTGTATAATTTATTGACAAAACCATCCATGTCTATATAGTCTACTCTGCCCTCTTAAATTTCCAATGGGGTCCATTTTGTGAGTCCCGCCAGTTCACATCAACAGCGAATGTGATTACATGGTAGGGTCTAGAGCAGAGGTAGGCAACCTCGGCTCTTTTATGACTCATGGACTTCAACTCCCAGAATTCCTGAGTCAGTATACTGTAGCTGACTCAGGAATTCTGGGAGTTGAAGTCCATGACTCATAAAAGAGCAGACGTTGCCTACCCCTGGTCTAGGCAATAAAATAAATTGCCTTCCCCTTGTTTTATTATTGGAAGAGGCTTAAAATGTTTTTTTAATTTGTCTTTTACTTGGTTTTTATTTTTATTTTTTTAATAAAAGAGGTTTTCTGCTAAGTTTGAATAATTTTACTTCATATGAATATTTGAGAGCATATACTGTTACTGACTAATGGGAGTCAGTAACATATAAATGTTAAAATAAATAAATGGCCAGGGTGAGCATAACATACTATTTATCATTATGCCAAGTGGGAGTACTAAACCCTCAATTCAGGGGGGGGAAATCTAATAATTGGAGCATAAGCATCTTGTTCTCTGAAATATTATTTTCCACCTTCACCCCAACATTTGTTTTGTAATGACACTTTTTTCCATTAAAATAAACATTAAAGGATGAAGAATGGACCCTCACCTCTCATTTTCTGGTGAGGCAGAATACTCAGATTTGTGTACATTTCTGAGGAAATTTTTATCTTGCCTTTTTCTCAAATGACAGACTTTGGTTCTCTAAGGTCCTGCAGCAATTAGCTGAAAATAGCTGTGAATAAAGCACGTTGAGGGACATGCATAATGGTTTACCTTCCTTAGGCCTATAAAATATTCAGGAGCTCTCTATTACTTCAGTTAGTTATATTAATCTGAGTTTTCTGGGTCTTTGGGGTGGGGAGAAAAAGAGAGGGATCAAACCAAAGTTTGCAATTTTTTCTTTAGCAGGCTGAGTAAATCTTTCAGGTTCTTCTTTCAAAACCTGAAGCTGTTTTGAAATATCCAAACAGCAATTGAAACTGACACCAAGGAAAGTTTTGAAAAACAACACATGCACATTTTCAGCCCTTATTATTTTTCATTAAAAATAGATTCCTGCAACCACATGCACAGCATGGGCCAATGGAATGATACATGAAAAGCTGTGAAGTTCACCCAGAATGGATTATATTCCAGAAAAAAGAAAACTCAAAAAACATTTGCTAATTAAGGAATTGGCATGAAGAATGTAGGCTTCAGGAGAAAAGCGTACAGATTATTTAGAAATGGAACAACATTGTTGTTGGTTGGGATGTTGTGTCTGACCCATCATGACTCCATGGACAACATTCTTCCAGGCCTTCCTGTCCTCTCCCATCTTCTGGAATCTCTTTAAGCTCACGCGTACCGCTCCAGTGACTCCATCCAGCCACCTCATTCTCTGTCGTCCCCTTCTTCTCTTGCCCTCAATCTTTCCCAGCATTAGGCTCTTCTCCAGTGAGTCATTAAGGCTGGAAAACAACATTAAGGCTGGAAAGAAAGAAAGGAAGAATGATTAAAATCATAACCTGACAGACCTGCAGTACCTAGAGCTAGAATTACTGGTATAAAAGGTGATAACATTTTGATTTATTTGGTAAACGCTCAAATCTAAAGATTTTTTCATAAGCAGGATTGGTGTATGAAATGACCAGACTGAGCCCAAGGGAGGGGTCAAACATGTCATAAGTCACAAGTCCTTGTATGCCCGCAAGAGAGCTAAGTCCACCCCACCTTGAATGCCTCTGTTATCTCCCATTCATTTCCCTTGACTGTTAGTTGGCCAGGTTCTTGTAGCTAGCTTAAGCTTGCAATAAATTTTTACACTTGTTTGAACTGCCTGAATCTCCTGATTTCCCAGGGTGCTTGAGAATTAGAAGTCTACATGTTTATGGTCTGAATCATTTTTTTTAAAAAAAGTAATAGGTTCCAAATCTTCAATTCTACATAAGAACCAGGTTTTAAAGGGCCCTTTCCATATTAGGAATCTCTCTAACTCTTCAATTTGATTAGTGCAGATGGGCCAGGTTGTTAAAAGTGTGAAAAACATAAGAACCTATTTTAAAAATGTCTAATTGCCCAAAGAAAACACATAAGCTAAAGTCAAAGTCAGTAGAAAACAAATGTCTATCCCTCTCTAGAGATGGATCACTGGCTCTGACAGCCTTAAAAAGAAAAAGAAAAAGGAAGGACGAGGCATCTGTCTGTCTTCAGAAAATAAATAAATAAAAAAATATGTTAGGAGAAAGGAACCTAATGCCATCTTTGAGCCAGTGTGAGAAACGTGGTATCGATCAAGAGGGACTTTGTGTGCAGCTCTTATGAAAAAGATACTAAGCTGGAAATGAAATTCCATTATTGACAAAAGAAAGGGCTTTGCCAGAAACCCTCGGCAGCAAGGATGTAGCTAAGATCAGTACAAGAGAGAGTTTCTGCAATCCATCAAGAGGAGATGTGAGAAGGTGACCCGCTGATCGCCTCACACCATTGTCCTTTGCAGAAGGCAGCCTGTAACAGAGGCACCCCTGTGGGCTCTGAAAGCACTCAGAGACACCTGCAAGTTTGCCCTTTATGGCTGCCGGCCCAAACTGTTAAATATCACGCTCTTTGGGTTGTGATTTACTCAGCTAATGTTCCCCCCCTCTTCTTCTCACCATCTTTCTCCCACACACATACACACACACACATACACACACCCCACCAGGGATCAGTTTTGGATATTGAGCACAAGGCAACAATGGATTTCTTAAAGAGCAGACGGGCAGGGAAGATTGATAGGATCCTCTGAAATGGAAGCAGAAAGACAGCATTCAAGAGTTCAGGAAGAAATCAAAACGAGAGGGCATTTATTGTTAGGGCTAATCTAAAATGGGAGAGGATATTTTTTTTTCCCCATGAGTGATTCTTCTCCCTTTGAAATTGGCACAGCCCATCAGGGATTGGTCCATTCAGAAGGGTGGGGGGAGATGGGCTTTGTTTTCAATGACATTGATTGGATATAGGATGCCTTGGTCATCATCGCGTCAAAGGCACAGGCCCTGTTTGGCTGAAAACTTGGGAAGAAAGGAAATCAAACCAGAGTATGAGGAAGGAAAGCAAAAAGGAGGACTAGAAATGGTTGTAAACAGCCATTTCTTAAAATGAAGAAAAATAAGAGAAAAGGGTTGTGGAGCTACTTACGTATAATCTTCATTTTATCCGGCAAAAAGTTTAAAGTGAATTGTTTCAAACGTATATTATAAAAACATTTTCGTAAAATTTTTACCTAACATTTATGATGGGTAAAACTTCTTTGCCACCCATTAAACCTTTGCTACTTTTCTGGAACAACAAAATAAAATTCTCTGCATCTGAAGAAGAACTTCTTAATGGAGCGATTGGTTATCTTTTCAGAAAAATCCTATACAATGCTTTTTGAATATTGCAATCAATTTCCAGCAAAGAATAACACAATGGAATGTGTTCCCATCTGAAAAGCTTTGTACATATACCAAACTAGCATATGCAGTGATGTTGCAGATAAGCTGCCTTCAATTAGATTGTAGGATGTATCAGCAGAGAGTATTGGTTTCTTTTTTGGAAAGAATAAATTAAACTTGTCAGCAAAAACATTTTCCTACTTAGATGTCAATAAGACCAACAGTTACTAAGATTAAGTTAATTGCATGAATTAGAATTAAGAGTGTATTCAGCCTGGCTTCAAAGCAGTGCATTTATTATCCCTCTAACATAGCTAAAGGTGTCGTCAAACTCTGCATGAGATGTACAATATAGGTTTCCCTGTCACTTAGGCCCAGTGGTGGGATTCAGACAGTTCGCACCACTTCAGCAGAACAGGCAGCTAATTTTTTGTTGCCCAGGCCTAGAATGGACTTCCCGAAGCGGCATCCACAAAGAACCGGTTGGTCACATATTTGAATCCCACCACTGGTCAGGCCCAATGATAGGGCAGAGATAGGTGCTCACAGTGCTTTTTTTGTAAAAGAAAAAGGTGCCGGAACTCACAGACATCATACAACCCGCCTTGCCTACCCTACAAGGTTCCATCCAAAAAAGGTGCCGGAACTCCGTTCTGAGCGTTCTATGAGAAAAAAAGCCCTGGGTGCTCATCTCTGTTTCTTTGGCCAAAGGAGCCAGCATTGTCTGAAGATAATTTCTCTGGTCATGTGGCCAGCATGGTACTTATTAATCTACTCACATCTGCAAGCTTTTGAACTGCTAGTTGGGCCAGAGCTGGGGAAAGAACAGGGAGAAAGGGACAACTCTGCTACAGCCAACTCACCAGGGGACAACTAACTGCAGGACAATTTAACTATTCTATTTAATTATTTAAATAAATTAAAAAATCATTTTAATTTTCACCATTCACACTTCATTCTGCCCCACAACAATTTGTCCTGTGGCGAGTTGTCCCCCAGTGAGTTGACCATGACAAGTTGGCCTTGGCGAGTAGGTCATGGCGAGTTGGGCACAATGAATTGTCACAGACCCCACTCTGTTGTGCAGAGCTTGAGCTTAGTTAGTCTTAAAAAAAAACTAGCAAAACTAATAACTATTTGGGTTTCCTTGGAGCAATGTCTTCAATCCCTAAAATGGTTGTGCAAAAGATGCAGCTTTCCAACTTGGTCAGAACCAATAGTGACCACTGAATAACAAAATACTTGAAATCTCTGAGATTTCGTATCTCTTAAACAAAGCTATGAAAGAGCATGAGACTTAATTAGACTACAAGAGAAGCAGAGAATGCAGGAGTGAAATCACAGTGTTTGTGTATGTATGACTGGAAGGAGAAAATATTCTAAAATTACCACTCTAGTTATCTTGCAAATATTTAAATGTTTCTTCTTCTAATCTATTTCCCCCTGAACATTCTGAGTTACAAGTGATATTTAGATGAGTAAGTGATGTGATGGATTAAAATATTGATCAATAGATGTCCATAGAGCCGTTGCCTTAGCTTCTTATTTTTGGATGGAATTATGGAAAGAACTAGCTTAAGTATTTTCTGCCTTATTTCCTCAAAGATACTTTTCTTTGATCCAGAGATCAAAGTTTATTGCCCACTAAACATTTCAATACTGGATGTATTGCCAGCTGTTTTTAACTTCTTTTCAGAGCAAGAAATTTGCTGCAGCCATTAAATGCAATAGAGTATATCTAATAATTCTGTGGGATGGGGAATTTTGGCAAGAAATTCTGCTGAAGTGTCCTGCTTTCAGAGGGGAAGAGCTCAAGATGGTTCAAACATATCCTGATGTCTGCAAAATATATTCTTATTAAAATACAGGTAGACCTAATTTACAACAATTCATTTAGTGACCATTCAAAGATTCAATTGCACTGAAAAAAGTGACTTATGGATGTGATCTGTGGTGGCGCAGTGGTTAGAATGCAGTACTGCAGGCTACTTCTGCTGACTGTCAGCTGCCAGCAGTTTGATTCTCACCAACTCAAGGTTGACTCAGCTTTCCACCCTTCCGAGGTCAGTAAAATGAGGACCTGGATTGTTGGGGGGCAATATGCTGACTCTGTAAACCACTTAGAGAGGGCTGTAAACCACTGTGAAGCGGTATACGTCTAAGTGCTATTGCTATTTTTCATACTTACAATGGTTGCAGCATCCCCCATGATCATGTGATCAAAATTCAGATGCTTGGTAACCGATTCATATTTGTGACCATTGCTGTGTCCTGGGGTCATGTGATCCCCTTCTGCAACCTTCTGACAAGCAAAGTCAATGGGTAAGCCAGATTCAGGTAAGAACTGTGTTATTAACTTAACAACTGCAGTGTTTCACTTAACAAATGTGCCAAGAATTTAACAACTGCCTCACATAGATTTTGGACTCAATTATGCCCGTAAGTCAAAGACTAGACTCCCTGTATCTACTTTTAGCCAGAGTTAGGAAGTGATGGGTGGAAGATTTTCTAATTCTTCAGGTGGATTTAGGAGAGAATTCCAGAGTCACAACTACGTATCAACAGAGCCCTGACTGTTTCAAAAAGGCTCTTACACCTCTCCTTTACAAGTCTTAAGTAGCACAATCTCTTAGCTGTTTGCTTTCATTTATGGTTCTAGGAACCAGCCCATGTTTCTTGGAAATGTCTCCAGATCTTTTCTCTGACAATGAAGAATAAGGTTCATTTCGGGTTCTTCCTGAGAAACAAAGCTAGTGGGGGGAAAAAAGCCAAAAGAAGCAAAATTATGCTGGCTTTAAAGACAGTGATATAAGAGGCTACAACATCACAGCATCTTGCTATTGGGCTTTTAATTCTGCTTCTAAATGTCAGGTCTCTTCTCCAGCTAAACAAAAGAAACCCTTCAGGAATGCTTCAAATCATGGTAGAAGTCCTCTTTAAGGAAGGGACATGATATTTCAGACACTATGGACATTATTATGCACATTACTTTAAATATATACGGGTCCATTTATCATGGAATTTAAAGACTCCGTTTTCATAAAGATCCAATAAATATAAACGAGAGAGAGAGAAAGAGAGAGAGTCCCACTGCCAGAATCCCAAGGGCAGAAATAACATTACAATGCTAATATGGTCTGTTGGAGACTGCAGTAATCCAGATTACCATACATAACCGTCTCCCAGAAACTAATTTGACTTTTATTGTGCTGCTAAATGAAATTATTACATGAGCTATAGATTATTGAGCCCCGTGGCAACATAAGATAACAAAGCACTGAGATGATTTTTTTTAAAGGAAAAGAAACACTTTTTTTATCACAGTTGCATGTTTTATGGAAACAGTTCGCACTTGGGTTGAATAAAGAATGATCTACCATTTAACTGTCGTAAAGCAAGCAGATGATTGTCCCTCGGCTTGTGATGGAGTCAGGGAGTCTACAAATGTATAAATAAAAATAATAATAATGATCCAGGCAAGAAGGAATCATCTAGACAATACAATACCCAAAATGATGTGCTTATATGAAAGGCAGAATATGGGAACCACTGTGAATCTAGTCAGGTGTCACAAAGAGGAGTTGTGTTCACCATGGTGATCAAGCTCTGAGGCCGTACAGAAGATATCGTGCATACAATTGTATTGGAAAGACATCCTCAATGCAAATCTCCATATGCGATGTGTGAATGTGAACATCAGGGACAATGTTAGGTTAGTGCTTATCATCGCTATTCATGAATAAATGTATTTGTAATATGTGAATAATGCTTGGGATAAACTTTGTCAAGGAAGCAAAGACTATATTCCCCATGGATCATTCACTTGATATATCCAAGCCAGATCATGCCTAAGGAGAAATTATTAAATTACTAGTTACTGAAGAAATACATATATTAAAGATATACAATGTCAGATCGTGCACAGCCTTATTGCATGAGATAACCCAGAAGTAACAGTAAACAGTGGTCTATATTAAAGGTGGTTTATCTTACACTATCTACAATATCATACACGAGGAACAATATACATACACATGCTAATACAGCAGGATCCAACAAACCACAATTACAGCAGGAAACAGAAAACAGAGAACACATCAGCAGAGCCTTCCCTTTATACAAAGGCTCTTAAAGAGACACAGACCCTCCTGAGTCATTCCCATCATTACATCTTACATTACATAAGCTGGTTAGCTGTTAAATCATTACCTTGACATACAATTTCTACATAGTTATGGGATAATATCTGTAATCATGAACTTATTGATAATTTATCCTTTATCCAATACCTTCTCCCGTTGCTTGGTGTTAGAAGACTTGCAATACAGAAGATCAAGGAGATGTCTGTCTCCTTGGGGATTTGTTGCTGGTCAGTGTACCAATGGACAAGTCTGAATGAATTGCTATTTAGGTTTTGAAGAAGATAGATTCTTCCATTCCAGGAATCAGCAATGTCAGGTAGACTTGAGACCTCAGTGCTCAGGAACAAATCAGTGGGAGGAGGAGGAGGAGGAGGAGGAGGAGGAATAAATTTTTTACCCCTAAAGAAGTGAGGAAGAAGAAGAGATGCAATCAGTCCTTCAAATGACCCAATCAAAACAGCAACCAACTCTAAAATTATCTTATTCCCCACCATATGTAACACTTTCATGCCAGCTCTGGGCATTTACGCCATTGTCAATCAGGATGATCCAAACATATCCTCTAGCCAAATGAATCTTTAATGCTAAGAGTCAAGAGCTTCTTCTTCTTGCTGAATATCAGATCTTCTGGTCTTCTAGAAATCCAGCACACAGAGTTTTCCAGGGTGGGGATAGAGAATAAGCTTGGTTTAGATTCTTCCAGCATACATGTGAAAACTCATGAATCACTTTGTAACCACAACAGTATTGTACTTTTCAAAATAGCCCTGGGCTAATTTTTCAAGGAAAAATTAAACCCACCACTCAGCAAAGCTTGTTTGGCAGGAAACTTTATAATTCAGTGTCTGGTTAACAGTGTTATACGATGTAGAACAGGGAGATAAGAAATCTGCTAAAAGAGCTTCATATTCACCTGTTCATCCTGTGGATGCCAGATATACCTGCCCATGGATAAGTAATGCATTATTTGGGTCTGTTTTGGATTAATTTTGCTCAGTCACTCATGGGAGGCTCCCTTTGGAACAAACATGAGCTACTTCTGCAGAAACACAAGATTCCTTTTTATACAAATCAAAAGTGACCTCTGTATGATGTTGCAATGGGAAGATTCACTTCTAAGCTTTGAAATGTCTGTGACAAAAGAAAGCAAAAAAAAAAAAACCCAACAAATCTCAAAGTAGCACTCTCTGAACAGAGGCTACAGTCCATTGGAGAAAAGAAAACAAATAAGAGGAATGTGCTTGCTAAGGTTATTTCCGCAGGGATGGATGAAACTAGCAATATTTCTTTTAGTTACTTGTATTTTCGTGTTTTTTTTTTAAAAAAAACCAATTCACACTTTCAGTAAATAAAGTTTGTATTTTATTTTATTTATTTAAGAAAATATATATGGCTGCCCAAGTTAACACCTAGTGAAATCGTGGATACAATTTAGGAAGCTACCTTTGACTACTCGTTCACCTAGCCCAGTGTGGCTGATTTATTGATTGGCTGTTCATGGTTTGTGAGAACATTTTTTCACTCCTGCCTGTGAATTCAGGCAGGAAGGTGCAACCTGAGGAATGCATTGCAGGTGCTCTACCCCTCAACCATAGCATAAGTATTACAATAAAGGGTTTATTAGAAGAAAGACATGGCTGGAAACACTGGTTCAACATGCCCATGATAAGGATTCAACCAAGCTTTTCAAAAGCTGAATTGTCAGAGGCCTTGTGGTCATAACTCTTCCAGTCACTCAAACTCACCCTTCTTCATATATGTATACAGTATATAAATTGAAGACACAAGGTTGATGTGTGTAAGTTTCACTCAGAAAGGCTAAACTGCATCCCTCTTTGGAATGTGTTGTGTTGTTATTGGCTTGCCCTTTGATAGCTATTTTTGTACTTGCTTTGGTTTACTTTCTGTATCTTGTTGTTTTTTGTTGTGAGCTACAGAGAGTTGGTGGAAGATGGGTGACATCCAAATTGAATAAAAATAAATCCAGTTTTGGTCACATATTATAAAAAAAAAAGATGTAGAAACTGCAGAAAAGAACGACAAAGATGCTTAGGTGGCTTGAGGCTAAAACATATGAAGAAAGGTTGCAAGAATTGGGTATGACTAATCAAGGGAAAAGAAGGTCAAGGGAGTGACATGATAGCAGTATTCCAATATTTGAGGGGCTACCATAAAGAGGAGGAGGTCAGCCTATTCTCCATAGCTAGGGTAGACAAGAAGCAATGGATGGGAACTAATCAAGGAGAGAAGCAACCTAGAGCTAAGGAGAAATTTCCTAACAGTGAGAACAATTAATCAGTGGAATGGCTTGTCTTCCGAAGTTGTAGGTCCTTCATCACTGGAGGCTTTTAAGAAGAGACTGGATAGCCATCTCTCTGGAATAGTATAAGGTCTCTTTGCTAAGCCAAGGGATTGGATTAGAAGACCAGCAAGGTCCCTTCCAACTCTGTTAGTCTATTAAATCATCATCATCACCACCATCATCTTCATTCAGTTTTGTTTAGTATTCTGTATCATCCTGCAGTAGTTGCAGAATTGGTTTGAAGAAATCGGACTCTGCCTCAGAATTTCAGATTAGTCTGAATCTGATGTACAACCTTAAAGTAAATTGGTTTTAGCAGCCAGTCTTCCCCTCCTTATTTTTTCTCCAATTAATGATTCATATTCTGTGAATTACCTATTAAGGAAGAGAATTCTGTGGTCACATCAAACCACAGGAGTCAGCTGGATTTTTCAAATGTACAAAAGTATTTCATATCACTATTTCTGCCAACACAGCTTTGCTTCAATATTATAGCCTCCATAAATTCAAAAGCATTTTGACCATCATAATAATTACTATAACCAGAGAACATATATATATATATGTATGTATGTATGTATGTATGTATGTATATATGTATGTATGTATATATGTATATATGTATATATGTATGTGTATGTGTATGTGTATATGTATATGTATATGTATATGTATATGTATATGTATATGTATATGTATATGTATATGTATATGTATATGTATATGTATATGTATATGTATATGTATATGTATATATTTAAATGTGAATGAACTTTGGGACAAAATGGATAACTCCAAAATAACTGATTTTACAGAAGTGGGAACAAGGCTTCCTTTCATACAGCAGCTATTTCTTCTCTCTAACATTATTTGGAGAAGCTGTTTCCTAAAGGGAGACAATTCTCACAAGATGACAAAGTAACAGCCTGAAAGCAAAGTAGTCCATTATCAAAAGAACAGAGGTGGAAAGTGTCCCTTCTGCCCCAAAGTGTGTGAGTAATCCATTAGTTTGCATGGTCTAAATAAGAAGATGCAAGGATATCCCAAAGGTGCTTTCTCAAATGGCAGCTAGACTTTCTTTGCTTTTTTTCCCTTCAAAACGTTTCGCTTCTCATCCAAGAAGCTTCTTCAGTTCTGACTGAATGTTGGAGAATGGAAGGATTTATATTCCTTGCAGTCATCTGGTCTGGTCATTAGCACTCTCTCTGAGAGTCGTTGAGTTGGCTTTTGAAAAAGAACCTTTGGCACAACCATGACCTGGATAACTGAGAACCTCCATAGACAAGATGCAAGGATATAACTCTTGATTCACTCTAACTGATCTGGCACTGATCTAACTGTCACATTTTCTTAAAGGCTTTCTGTGATAAGCATTCCTTATCAGACGTATAGGTAGACTTACAACCACGTGTGCAGTAACCCTTCAAAGATATAACAGCACTGAAAAAGCGACTTATGATAATTTTTCACACATATGACCATTGTAGCATACCCTCCCCCCCGGTTGCATGATCAAAATTTGGACGCTTGGCAATGTGGTTGCACTGTCCCAGGGTCATGTGATCACTTCTGATGAGCAAAGTCAACGAGGAAGCCAAGATTCACTTAACAACCAGGTTACTAACAGGTTACTAACTTAACAACTGCCACGACTAACTTAGCAACCCGCATTAAGAAACATCGTAAAATGGGGTAAAATTCACAACTTAACAACTGTCTTGCTTAGCAACAGAAATTTTGGGCTCAGTCATGGCCGTAAGTTAAGGACAATCTGTAGAGTATCCTCGAACTCTGTTCTAGCACTGTCAAGAGAAGCCTTGCATTCCCTCTCTCGTTGAGAACCTTTTAAGGAGAGGTGGAATGCTGTTTGGAAAACTGTGACTCTGCCAATAGCTGGCAGAAACAGATCAAGCACTGTCAACGCTTGGACTAAAAATAGCAGGTTCCTTAAGTTGCATTTAACCCTTTTTAAGAAGGGGCTTCACTGCACACATTGGCCTATAACCTTTAGCGTTCCTTGAAAGGTTCAAAAGGGTTCTTAGACCCTTTTCAGTTTGGATAAAGTGCAGGAAAAGACACTAGAGAAAGCATCTCATTTCAAGTATGAGTGCCCTTTGAACCTAAAGTTTCTATTGAACGTTATCCCCTTTTCGATGAATGAAAGTCAGGCTCTCAGCAATACAACTAGGTTAAAAGTTGACTGATCTATTGACCACCTTGGCCCCAGTAACAGTAGCCAGAAGCCCTGGAAATGGGATTTAGATAGGAACTTAATTTAGACCTGAGAGGCAGTGCTAAACAATACTATCTCATATAATAATGCCAAATCCATTCTCCAATGAGAAGCTTTATATAGTCAAACAAGCATGGTCGAGGTGAGAGAAGAAAGAATGAACAAATTGCCACATATACTGGTACAAACAGAAAGACATCTTAAAACAGGAGGCTCCAAGAAATGTAGAAAAAGACCATTACTGAAATGCTGGATTGTTGTCTGACTTGGGACAATTTGTTGCAGATTTTCCTTTTCCTTCTCTAAGAAGCCTGGAAGGCCGCCATTTATAAAGGCAACTTCCCTAATTTAAGGCAACATAAATTGCATACATAAAGGAGATTTGTAGAAATAAATAATTTCCCCACTTAAAAGAGGAACGTTAGTACTGTAATGAAAAAGACCTTCCAAGCTGGATAGAAGGCCTTGTGATGGAAGAAGCAACATGATTCACATGGTCCTTTAAGTGTAATGAGGCATGGCTGATGATGCAACCTGAGAAAAAGTTGGGGGTCACTTCAAGGTAAGCAGGTATATTTTTCCCCACTAAGCAGAGAAGATTGTTCTGAATGTTATCCCTTTCTCTCTGATGCAATCCTGAGACGCTGCCATTAATTCCAGGAGTTCGTTTCTTCCAAAGCAAATGAGGATGATAAGAAGCAAAGGGTTAAATCCAGTGGCGGGATTCAAACATGTGAACAACCAGTTCTCTGTGTGGATGCCGCTTCCGGAAGTCCATATCTGGGCCTGGGCAACAAAAAATTAGCTACCGGTTCTGCTGAAGTGGTGCGAACCGGCTGAATCCCACCACTGGTTAAATCCCATTTTTCCCCCAAGTCTCATTTCTCAGGTCTAATTAAATGAGCAGCAATTCCCAGTAGCCCTAGCTGGAATAGCGAACAGTTGAAAAGGTTGAAGGTCTAATACACTATTATCTAGAGGGCCTCAGGTTCCTCTCGCTGTTAAGCCAAACCAACCATGCCTTGGTCAAAGATGCCCTAAATTTATGTATATTGTTGCCTGTAATAAATACCATGCTGTTTAAACCTGAGAAGAGGGGTCCTTGGTGCTCTCTGAGCTTGATT
Organism: Vipera berus; assembly: GCF_964194415.1. Lineage (NCBI taxonomy): Eukaryota > Metazoa > Chordata > Lepidosauria > Squamata > Viperidae > Vipera > Vipera berus. The sequence goes on along the minus strand of NC_138211.1, from coordinate 11,991,039 downwards.
GTTTTCTTGCAGATGTTTCATTACCCTAACTAGGTAACATCATCAGTGCTAGTAAGGAGTGCTGTTTGCTGTCGTTTTATATTCTGGAGTTTTGCCTGTCTGTGTGGAGTGGTCTTAGGCAGTGTTTTTTTTGTAAAAGAAAAAGGTGCCGGAACTCACACATGTCATACAACCCACCTTGCCTACCCTACAAGGTTCCATCCAAAAAAGGTGCCGGAACTCTGTTCTGAGCATTCTATGAGGAAAAAAGCCCTGGTCTTAGGGATTCTTGGGTTGGGCTGCTTACTAATGGCCCTTTGTCAGTTTCTTGATTCGGGTCTTGCTTACTTGATTGCTGGTCTGAAGGTGACCGTGGAGCTAATCTATGCTGATCTGAGTGCTGATTACTGGTGGTGAGGTGCTGGACTCTTTTTCTCTTTAGGGCTGGTTGCCTAGTCTATAGATGTTGTTCACGTCTATGTGCCTATTGATGGCTGATTTGTCAGAGTGCCAGGCTTCTAGGAATTCCCTGGCATTTTTGGATTTGACCTGGTCTAGGATTGTCACATTTTCCCAATTGAAACTATGGTTACATCTGTCTATATGTTGTGAAATTAAAGAATTTCCGTCATGCCTTTTGACTGCCAGTTGATGTTCATAGATCCGTTCTGCCAGTCTTCTACCTATTTGTCCTACATAGTTGCAGTTCTTACATTGTTTGTTGTAGATAACTCCTGTTTTTTCTTCTAGGGTTGCTGGGTCTTTGGGTTTACTGAGGATGTTTGGAAGGGCTTTAGTTGGCTTATGTGCGACGTTGATTCCATGTGGTTGTAGCAATCTATGTGCAGTTTCTGAGATGTTCTTAATGTATGGCGGTGTAATTCTTTTTTAGGGTTTGTGTTGGTTGTGCGGTATTGGGTTGAGTGGTCAGGGACTTTTTGATGAAGCTGTGTGGGTATCCATTTTGTTGGAATGTGGTGTATAGATGCTTCATTTCCTTTTTCTGCTGTTCTGGATGGCTGCAGTATGTTTGGGCTCATTTAAATAAAGTCCTTACATAGCTTCTCTTCAGGGAGGTTGGGCTGTTGCTTTGGTAGTGGAGCACCTGGTTAGTACGGATGGGTTTTTTTGTAGACTTGTGTTTCTAGTTTGCCATTGCGGTCTCTGCTGATCAGAATGTTTAGGAAACATGAGAAGAGACACGAAAGAAGAAGTGGTACAAGGAAAGCCAGCTGAAATTCCCTTGCATGGGATACCATTCATTGTGAGCAAACCAATAAGAGAAAATGGCCTAGTTTAGGCATGTCAAACTCGCGACGTCATGTGACGTCGAGCAATGTATCAGGACTTTTCCGCCATTGCTGGCAATGGGGTGGGCGCGGTTTTGGCGTGACGCATCCGGCCCATGGGCCGCCAGTTTAATGCCATTTCAAGTAATGTTAGAACTAAGCAACTGATACATTAAAACTTCTTGAGTGTGCTTACTTGAGAGTCACTCCTCTTGACCCTAGTGGGACTTGCTTTCAAATAAATTTTTATTGGATCAGATTGTACAGATTAGGTGATTCAGCATTAAATTTTGCAAGAGTGTGATAAGTGTTCTCATTCCCTTCTAAATATTATATTACTTCTCAGCTTAATGCCTAATTACTTGGATGACTATTGTCTTCTGGGAGTGCAAATATTGCCTTGCTTCTTTCTGTTTTTTTCCTTCTCTTTTTCTTCATTTGTCCTTCTCAGATCCTGAAAAAAGAGTCATTACTATTTAATGGGAGCCTATTTCTAACATTTTAAGGAGAGGGAACCAGGCTGTCTTATCGCCATATGATATTACATGATTGGATTCTGTAAAATGAAGTAGATGAAAATGCTATTTAAATGGACTTTCTTATTGTTTCTCTCAGTTGTACTCGTGGCTGTCCAATGGTCTTCAAATAAAGGCAGACAAACTGTTCTGCTTTCAGTGTGTAATTTAGTTGTGTGTTGTCAGTCATAAGCTACACCATTGGTGGTCTGTGACTTTCTTAAAAAATAAACATTTAGCATTCTACGCAGTCCTTTCTAAATTGCATGTATTTAACAGCTCTTTCCCCAAATGTATAGCTACGTTCAGTGAAAATGTTGCAGTAGTCTACAGTCTAAAGGCAAATTCTTCTCTCCTATATACAGTCTATTTATCTGGGACTTTGTTTCACCTCAAACTGTGGAGATGTTTCTGTTAGTTTCTTTTTCTCATCTCTACTTACAGATCTTCTGGAAATAGGTCAGCTGGAATTAGGATAAGCACTTTTTTTCATTTTGTTTTTGCTTTATTCCCTTATCTTCCAGGGAATATAGGCAATTAAGCTGCTTTATATCCCTAAGAGGACTGGCAGGGAAACAATATTAAAATCTGATTTACAGGGAAGGAGACGGAAAAGTGTGGGAGAAGTGCCTGAAGTTTCACATTGAGCAGCAGAAACTTTGCAAAGTTTAATTTTACTCCTGGTGGTGTCAGAAACGAAACATTCTGAGTCCTGCCAGTTTGTCTTCCGTTGAAAATATGCAGTTTTAATATTTGCCAGCATTATAATTCCAAAGCTGCCGGTAGTGCTATAATTGTCCTTAGGAACAGAGTGGAACATGACAAGCTTAAGTTGACGTCAACAAAAGCCTCTGTTTTGTTTAACTGATTCTTCATTAAGAGGTAATTTATTTATAGAACGTATTGCTGTTTAGTGGGTGATGTGTACCCAATCTGTAGGGATAGGGAGGTGGCCAATTTGATCATTTGAAAAACATTTTTGGAAAACGTCAAAAATCACCCTAGGAAACAACAAATATCTAATTCTCCTCTCACCAAGTAAAGCAGAGGTCCCCAGCCTTTGGGGCACCAGGGATCAGTTTTGTGAGGAGAGGTTTTTCCGTGGACCGTGTTTTTGTGTGCTGCCTGCATCCCACGGATGGGGCTTTGCTTGTTTATGCAGAACGGTTGCTGGTATGCCGCAGCCTGGTACTGGTCCACAGCCTGGGGGTTGGGGACCCCTGAAGTAAAGGATCAGTTGCTTTAGATTAGAATTTGTTATCAGAAAAGCTCCACCAGTTCTTATTTCAAAACAGAGGTCTTTTCAGCTCTTTACATAAGCCCTAAGGCATTCAGCCGATACATTAATGAGGCAAAAGAGTTAATTTCATCAACATTATGTTCTCACACAGCAGCCAAGCAGCACCTCCAGGTATGGAGATGAATCAGATAAACAAGATATGCAGGCACAAATTGTGCTCTTCAATTTTATTTATAGATAGATATAAATTATATAGATGAGGACCACTGAAAGGAATTTCATAACCATCTCCTAAGCCATCTATGAGGGACGCGGTGGCTCAGTGGGTTAGGACGCTGAGCTTGTCAATCAGAAGGTCGGCAGTTTGGCGGTTCGAATCCCGAGTACCGCGTAACAGAGTGAGCGCCTGTTACTCGTCCCAGCTTCTGCCAACCTAGCAGTTCGAAAGCACGTAAAAATGCAAGTAGAAAAATAGGGACCACTACAGTGGGAAGATAACAGCGTTCCGTGCGCCTTTGGCGTCTAGTCATGCCGGCCACATGACCACGGAGACGTCCTCGGACAAGCGCTGGCTCTTCGGCTTTGAAACGGAGATGAGCACCGGCCCCTAGAGTCGGAAACGACTAGCATGCATGTGCGGGGGAACCTTTACCTTTACCTTTAAGCCATCTATAATTCTTGCATTAAAAAATAGAATATTATTGTATAACAACACAAAAAAATACAGTTACTGCCCTAGAAACCACAATTTGAGGAAAAAAAATCTAAATATTCTGACTCATCAGGAGAAAAGATGTACAAAGTTCAACATTTTCCCCAAACCAATACCTCACATTTTTAAACATACTGTGGAAGCTAAACAAATCAACTCAACTGCTCATGAAAAGTCCTAAGCAACTGAATTATTTATATCAACTATATAACTATAGCTACATCTATCTATATTGATTTTCAAAAAAATATATGTTGAATTTGGATTGAAAATGGCAACATTCAAAACAGTTTAAGGTCAAAATTGGAAACTGCAACATTTTCCTCACCCCTAATTTTTAGAACTCCTTACCCTGAAATTAGGTGTAATTAAATACTCCTCAACTGAGACATTCAGTTTTCTTAAGCACATCCTAATGGTTCAGAACATTGTCATCATCTAGTCACTGAGGGTCACAGGGACAGATACCAAAGTAGCTCAACACCAACAAGATCCCTATTTCTGGTAAAATTCCTGCGCTCCTTATGTGAATGCTTGTCTTGGTAAAGCCACTGTTTCAGGATTCTTTTAATATTTAGGGTGATGCAGTGGTTAAAATGCAGTATTGCAGGCGAACTCACTGCTCACTGCCAGTAGTTCAGTTCTCACTGGCTCAAGGTTGACTCAGCCTTCCACCCTTCCGAAGTCAGTAAAATGAGGACCAAGATTGTTGGGGGCAATAGGTTGACTCTGTAAACTGCTTAGAGAGGGCTGTAAAGCAGCATATACTGTAAGTCTAAGTGCTATTGCTATTTGTGGCAATTTTTTTAAAAATGCGAAGCCATTAATTTTTAGAAGCTAGGTCTACCACCAGGGGGTAACCACATCAGGCTCTATCACAGGATGGTTTAAATCTATGTTTCAAATACTGTATACCATATCTCAGAGCTTTTATTCATTTATTTACATGGAAGCTGAAACAGCTGCTCAGTGTCAGACCTTGAATGTGATATTCGGTATGAAACTCCAGATTAGCCAAGCCTAGTAAACATCCCATGAACCAGTTTTCAATTGTATTTAGAGTAAGACTTTTTCCCACTACTGCATTTGAAGTTCCAATATTCATCCATCAGACATGGAGTTAAAGCTGCAGCTGAAAGCTAGAGGCAAGAGATGAAAAGTCAGGAAGTAGAGCAGACAAATAGGAGCCAAGGCCTAGAGCTACAATCACAGTTGGCAAAGCGAGCTAAGCAAGCCAAAGAAACAATAATATTATCCCATAATTCCCATAACCAGCAGGATCTGGAGCCCAGCACATCTTCATGACATTGGGTCAGTGTAAGGCAATTTAAGCAAAACTTTACTATGAGTTTCTGCTTTAGGGTAGACTTGCCTGTGTTTCAACACAGCAGGTGTAGCACAATCTTTAAAGCCCTGCTAGGAAATGTGTATAACCCTGCCAATAAAATAGCACTGTGTGAAGCCTTGATCTACAGCCAACACAAAACACCAATAACTGCTCATGGTTTTACTTGGTCACCTGATTTTTTACACGTTGAAAACTCTAGTGCTGTCTGGTTGCATTTTGTCCAAGAGGAAACAGTATTTTCAGGGTGGCAAATAGCAATGACAATTATTTAAAAGTATGCCCAAAGCCCCAAAATTGCCCATCAAGGTGTTTTTTTTTAAATAGTAACCATCCAAGCAAGGGCAAGTGACCATTGTAAGCAAGGGCATGCAACATTGAACTAAAAGAACAAAACATGCATTGACTGTGGTTATGATATAAATATGTACATAGCCGTTAACGGTGGAGTCATTTCTATAGGCTAAAGATGGCTTAGATGTTGATGAAAAAACTAATGGTGATTATTCTTAATGAAATTAAAATGCCACCTGATTCCCAATTCTAGGCAGTTTGCTATAGATTATATAAGAAGCTGTAACATAACTGAAGCTTTTCATCAGATGATTCTTGCCTTTATCAATTGGTACAGGATGGGAGACAACATAAATGAGCACAAAACATTTCGCTAGGGAATATTTGAGGACTAGGTTAAACAAAGAACTGGGCAATAAGAAGAAGCTAAGCCTTTTCAACACCTCAATTTCATTCTTAAAAACCAACATAGTTCATTCAACAAATCCACAATTAACTATCATCGAGACAAATAAACAGTACTCTCTCAAGCTGCTGTCAACAGTTTGGCAGCATTATGGCTAATAATATATCTGTTAAGTAGGTGAAATAAACATGATTGGTATTTGGGGATAAGTTTAAGGAATTCAACTTCTGGTAATGAATGTACATTCAGCTTGTTCAAGCCTGTTTTCTATTACATCTAGGCAGGGGTTACTCTTTGAATTCACGTTCAAAGAAAACGGTCAGAGTTTGCAAACCACCTTGAATTTGCAAGAACAAGAAAAAGGAATACCTTTTTTTCTTCTCTCTGAAAGCACCGATGGCTGCCCATTTCTTCCTGCTATTCTCCTGGTAAGCTATTGTTGGTGATTTGTTACCATTTCTATCGAGGATGATTCATGAGAAGCTCATTTCTTCATTTCTTCAAAGTGGGAATAGGGAAACTGTTTTGTTTTGTTAAAAAAAAAGAACTTTGTTATATCGGAGGTGATGTTTTGTTTCATGAAGACAATACAACTGTGAAATGAGCTTCCTTTTCATCCTTCTCAATACTACAGGTTTCCAAAGAGGCATGCAGCCAAAGTTCTTGACCAGGGAACTGGTCAAGAGAGATAGAGAGAGAGAAGGCAACGCATTTAGATTTTAATGCATGCAGTGGAAATTAGAGTTAGATCCCTTGTAGAATTGGAGTTATGAAAATTTGGTCCCTGAGGCAAAATTCCATGCTACATCTTGCATTAGTTGGAAAAAAAGATAAAGGAGAACCATAGATCAGTATTAATATACATATATATTGCATGCAGAATGTTATCACTTCATTTTGTTTCTTGATCTGCTCATTTGTATACCGTTTAAGCAAATGTACAGGGTTAAAATGTAGAAGCATAAAAATCCATGAAGGAGAAGAAAAGAAGGAGAGAAGGAGGAGGAGGAAGTCTCTAGCATTTTGGGGAGGAGGAGAAGGAAATCTTCAACATTTTCTCAAGGTAAATCCAGATGAGGCACTCTTAAATAATGGATTAAGTGAGTATCGGAAGTCAAAAGAAAGAATCTCCTTCAAGTATATGGATCAAAGCCGGGCACTCTCCAAATTTTAAGGATCATGCTGCTTCAGTTCAACATTTCACTTCAAAAGAATGTTTCAATCAAAGCCTTGTTGAATTGTTGAAGTATCGCACAGCCATAACATTAATGTGATTTCCTCTTCCTTTGACGATTAGATACAAAACTGGCCATGAAGCAGGATAAGGACCCACCTATTTATAAGAAAGTGCAATTTTCTGAGAGTCAAAGTTAGGTTGAAGAAGAATGTTTATTTCAGAAGGACTTCATGCAATAAGAGGGAACATATCAATTCACTTTTTAATTAATGTTTCAGAAAAGTTTATCGATATGCAAGACGTAAAAAGGAACAGCAACCCGAAAATAACATCGACTGATTTAAAACTGGGGCGGGGGGGGAGCAAAGGAATTAAGAGAGAAGAGAATTTGTGACAGCGAAATGAACTTTTAGCTGTGTGCAGCGATCTAATTGTTTAACTGTTTTATCTGAAGTGTGAGATTTTTATCTAAAGAAGAAATAGACTTCGTTGCAATTGTTATATATGGTAAATGGTTATTCTCTTTTATTTATCTGCTGTTCATGAAGAGAGATTATTCTGACATAGTAAAGGAACCCATTCATATTTATTGGCCTAGTTGTTCTTATTTTAATGGGGACTGCCCTGACATGTGAAGGAAGGAATAAGGGACAAGGGTTACAGTTTAACAGCATTGCTCCCAGAAGAACTTATATTTCTGCCCTTCTCCTTTTAAAAATTAAGCACCAAAAATCCCCGAGAGCGAACATGATGGATGAAGCTATTAGTGTGCTTTCCAAACAGCAGAGTTTGAATGGGCTTGAACAACCATTCTGCTTTTTTTTTTCTCCTACTGAATACAAGTTTTAATTCATTCAGTTAATCAGGGTATGTTTGTTAAATATTCTGAAGTTGTAAATCACTGAGAAAGTGTTAAATATTGTAAATTGCTGTCATACCATGAACAAAACTTCCTGGGTGAATAATAAATTAGCGTTCCAAGTTGCTCCTATTCCTTCTGCTACCCGGTGTACACACACTCACAAGCACACAGACACACATTGTCTTTTTTTTTAAATGCAGTAATTTATTTTTATGGAAGCAGATTTCTTGGGAGATATAAAATGGCATTCTAATTGTTCTCTTTTTATTCCAGGTTTGTCATGCACGAACCACCAGACCCACACTTGTAGAATTCAATCAAGCTACTTAATTGTTTTATGCCTATTCTACAGGAATCTCCCCAGATTGGCAGTTTTCACCAGGGAAAGACTAGATAAGACTCAAAGACATTTTTGTGTGTGTGTGTGTGTGTGTGTGTGTGTGTGTGTGAGAGAGAGAGAGAGAGAGAGAGAGAGAGAGAGAGAGAGAGAGAGAGAGAGAGAGAGAGAGAGACCTTGCCCTCTTGTGTTTAATGATTCCAGACTAAATCCCTACTTGACCCACACCCCCAAGACTGGGATGGTTGCTCTCCAACAAATTTTTAAAAACAAAACAATCAGCATGCAAAGCAATGATTAGAAGAGTGAGAAAATTCATCCATTGGAATAATTTTTTTTTCTAAGAATGTTGCCACTTTCTATCCTAGAGGACCAGGCTTTTTCAAACTGTGGTTATTTCTCCACCCACTCCCACTATCTGAGCAGTATTGATTAGGGAGAGTTTTTCCTGGTCTGTATTTCTAAGTGACCTAACTTAGGGTGTATTTGTTGAGATGTATGTATGTACATCCCAGTTGCAATATATGGCAGTGAAAGCTGGACCATAAGAAAGGCTGAGCGCCAAAGAATTGAAGCCTTTGAACTATGGTGCTGGAGAAGACTCCTGCGAGTCCCTTGGACTGCAAGGCGATCAAACCGGTCAGTCCTAGAGGAGATCAATCCTGACTGCTCTTTAGAAGGCCAGATCCTAAAGCTAAAACTCAAATACTTTGGCCACCTAATGAGAAGGAAGGACTCACTGGAGAAGAGCCTAATGCTGGGAAAGATTGAGGGCAATAGAAGAAGGGGACGACAGAGAATGAGGTGGCTGGATGGAGTCACTGAAGCAGTAGGCATGAGCTTAAATGGACTCCAGAAGATGGTAGAGGACAGGAAGGCCTGGAGGAACATTGTCCATAGGGTCGTGATGGGTCGGACACGACTTCGCAACTAACAACAACAACATTTGTTGAGAAACCAATACAGGTAGTTCTCCACTTACAACAGTTCATTTAGTGACCATTCAAAGTTACAGTGGCACTGAAAAAAAGTGACTTACGACCATTTTTCAGAGTTATGACCTTGGCAGCATCCCCACGATCATGTTATCCAAATTCAGATGCTTGGCAACTGGTTCATATTTATGACCATTGTTGTGTCCCGGGGTCATGTGATCCCCTTGAGACCTTCTGACAAGCAAAGTCAATGGGGAAACCAGATTCACTTAACAACCGGGTTACTAATTTATCAACTGCAGTGATTCGTTTAACAACTGAGGTCATAAAACGGGGCAAAACTCACATAACAAATATCTCGCTAAACAACATAAATATTGGACTCAGCTGTGGTTGTAATTCGAGAACAACCTGTATAAGGAGTTATAGTAGAAGAAACTAATGTAAGGGTCCCCTTCCCTCTTTGGGGAGGCCGGCAAAATTGTTCATGAAAAGAACAAGCATGGGATGGTCAATCCTATCCCATTCCAAGCTTTTATCTCATGGTGCTTTAAGGCCCACATATTTATCTAGCAAAAAACACCAGGTGGTTATGATCCTCTTTACATTTAATGGAATGATCCCCAGGGCCTTATTGTAAGCTTTCTTTAAGGTTCCTTTAAGGCTGCTTTTAAATATCTCTGGCTGAGGAATTCTGGGAGTTGAAGTCCACAAGTCTTAAAGTTGCCAAGGTTGGGGACCCCTGCCCTAGAGAATTCAGGTCAAATCCCTAGCTAGTCCCAAAGGTGATTTTAGTCAGATTCTATTTCCTATCTAATCTATTTGCTAGAGAAGTCATGAAGATAAAATGGAAAGAACCAAGAACTTTTTTATTTTTAAAAAAGGAAAATAAATCAGATTAGTAAGTGATGATGGTACCTAGTTTGGGTAATGAAATATCTGCAAAAAAAATATCTAAGCTCAGAGAGCACCAACGACCCCTCATCAGATCAATAAGTATCTTATGCAACACTCAAGAATGTTCTTTCCCAAAATAGGGGTCATGGCCCCTGAAATGGATGATTGCTCACATGCCTTAATCTTGCTTGAGTATGAAGCAAAAGAAGAAAAATTACTAGTACAATTGCTTCCACTTAGAAAGGGATTAAGCAAATTTGCAAGGGTACAGCAAATAACGAGTACTATTTATATTGACCTAAAGAATCAGTGTGCTGGTCCTCTAAAATCAGTGTTTCTCTACCTTGTGTGGACTTCAACGCCCAGAATTCCCCAGCTAGCCATACAGAATTACCCAACCCAACCCAACGCAACCCAACCCACACATGTGAAAGTGCCAAGGTTGAAAACACTGCTCTATATGCTACTTAAAAGGTATACAAGTATTAGGATTCCCTTGTGATATTCTCTTTGGGGGTTCTGTATAGCTTTCCAGTCACTGGGAAAACAGGAAGTTGAAATCAGGAAGATCTTTGATTTGACATCGTTCTTTTTTCAGTTCATCAAGCAAGCTTTGAAGGTTTAAATCCCTGGCCCTGGTTTGTTCTGCCCAAGTAACATTCCAAATTTGAAATGAGAATGGGAAGCAAGGAAGTTCATGCAGCCTTAATATTTCCTGTCCCTTTCTTTGAAATTCTTCCAAAGAAAATAGCAAAAACTTTTTATTTGGAGAAAAATTATCTCAGTTCTAATTTTATCACTTAAAGTAGTGGATGGATGGATGGATGGATGGATGGATGGATGGATGGATGGATGGATAGCAAGAAGTGAAAATCATAAAGTAATATTTTGGTATTTTATCTAAGACAAATGCAACTAAAGCTAATTTGTTTAACAAGCAGTTTTTGACTATGAGAATTCTAGTGTTCCTAAGGCAAATATTTCTTTCATGTGGTACAATTGTCAGCTTGCCTAAAATGCTTGGCAGAAAATTCTTGGCATTATTTCCTAAAGTGTGAAATGCAATTTGCTGTTGTCTCTATTATTAATATCATTTAACATAATTGAATCAGACATCCCAAACTTGAACAGAAGTTATGCAGCCTAACATGAGCTAAAACTGAAAGAGAGCTCAAACATCTCAATATTTTAGATGATTATATGGAATATATAATATATGGAAATGAAATGTATATGTTGAGAGAAAGTGCCCACAGGAATTTATACATAATTATAGTTAATCTGATGCTATTATTTACTGAAGCAACACTCAGAAGCAGTTTTGGCTCATATCAACTTTGCTTTCACACAATATTCTATATAATGTAGATTATATTCTGTGAAAGTAGAACATATTGTGTATCATTTATGTATCTGTAAATAATTTTTAATGCTTAATATTTACACAATTCAGAACCACTGACACCATTATCATACTGGAGTCTTTATAATAACCATTAAATTAGGCCAATTTTTAATTTACATATAGCATGGGAAATGAGGCTAAAAAAAGAATTATGTGCTTAAATTAAACTAGTCAGTCCAGGATATTGGGGATTTTTGAACTGAGAATTTTATGCATTGTAACCAGGAATGGGATGTCATCAGAGTTTATATAGCATGTTTCTAAATACAAATCAGAGAGTTGTCCCAAATGTGCTTTTTCAAAAGACAACTGGACATTGTTTTTCCTTGAAGACATTTTGCTTCTCATCCAAGAAGTTTCTTCAGTTCTTCAGGATGAGAAGCAAAGCATCTTCAAGGAAAAACAAAGTCCAGTTGCCTTTTGAAAAAGCACTTTTGCGACAACCATGACCTGGATGACTGACAGTCTCCACAGACAAATCCTCTTCTCAAACCGAAGCTGAGTTTTAGGACATTGAGAATAGCTTCCCCAACCCAGCCATCTGAAAAGTTCTACCCCCTCCCCTACCATCCGCAAATGTACCTTCCTGATTCTTGTTCATCCAGCTTAAAGTGTGTGTGTGTGTGTGTGTGTGTGTGTGAGAGAGAGAGAGAGAGAGAGAGAGAGAGAGAGAGAGAGAGAGAGAGAGAGAGAGAGAGAGAGAGAGAGAGAGAGAGAGAGAGAGAGAGAGAGAGAGGATAATCTCCACATTTGTCATTCTGAGATTATATAAGGACATTACTTCTTAACATTCACCTGAGTAATAAAGAGCTAAAACCCATAGGAGGTGATAAAGCATTACTCTTAACTCTCCTGCCTGATATATTGATGTGGTTGATAACTCAATATAAAGGGAAATGTTTTTCTCCCAACCAACATCTGCCTCATTAGATGGGTGTGTTGGGGAAGGTGATCTTCCTAAATGGGCATTTTACAAACAAATTTGCAATTCTTCCTCTGTTTTAAATATCACTTCATCTTCAGAGCTCCTCTTCATTGCAATTTTTGTTGTTGTTGTTTCTGTTCTGAATTTCCTTCTGAAGGAACCTTACACTGCAACCTACAAGTGGATTGTCTAGACCAATATTGTTTGTTCAGACAGGCAGGGTTTCTCTTTGAGATGTCACGGAGGTCTTTTCCAAAGCTGTGAACTGAGATTCTTTTAAGTTAACCTTTCTGCATTCAAAGCAGGCGCTCCATCACGGAGCTTCTGTTCTTCCTTCCCTTGTTGATTGAACAACAGCAAGTATAATGGCAGTATTTGAATTTCAAAAGAAATCTTTTCAGAGGAATCTTCCTCTTAAAGGGCTACATCGTTATTTCTTCAATCAGGTTTCATAATGAGAAAGGAATCCATAGTCCCTGGTGAGACCCTGCTTTGTGCAATTCAATGCTTGTGTCTAGCTCTTCTAGAGAACTTGGTCTCTTCTCTGCCTTGTTGTTGTTGTTTATTTTAGAGGGCACAAGCTAAATTTTGCATGCTTGTACCTCTGGGATATAGCATTCAGTGTATGTTCTGGATATCAAGTGAAAAGTGAAAGCTGGCTCTGAGTGCAACTTGATTCGAGGCCATTGCAAGTGGAAGGGAAGGCAAGCGACCTGGGGAAAAATAAAATAGACCAGGGGTCTCTGAACTTGGCAATGTTGAGACTTGTAGACTTCAAATCCCAGAATTCCTCAGCCAGCCACAAGTCCACAAGTCATAAAGTTGTCAAGTTTGGAGACCTCTCTTATAGACTGTTGCATTGCCCACCCATTCTTCTACTGAGAGTGCACTCACAACATCTTAGTGATGCTGGGAAATGCTTAAGTATCAAGAATCCCTTTGATCTATCTTGAACCAGAACAAGCTTTGCTTGATGGATTGCGTTTGATGCTGATAGTCCCTGGTTTACAAACATTTATTTAATGACCATTCAAAGTTATAATGGCACTGAAAAAAGACATTTTAGACCTTGGTCATCAAAACAGAAGTACTGCCTTAGAAGTATACTCTTGTGCTGCATATTGCAACAAACAATCAAAAGACATTCTTCACTATATTGAATAGAAATTTTCTGTTCTCTCCTTGAGAATGGTGTCAACTACCAAATTCAACTCTCTCTCGCATAAGTATTTCTTTTAACTGTTTTTTTAACTTCCCTAGGACACATATTAAGTGAATATAATATTTAATGTTTCCAATGGCAGTTTAAGAAATATCCACTCATCCACTTTTGTATTAAAGTGGCATTGTTGTATTTCACTGGTCTGGTCTCTTCTATTTATACTTGATAATATTAAATATAATGTTATATTTAATATTATCAAATATAAATATTATATTTAATATTAACGCTAATTATATAAATATAAAACATTGAATAAATATTTAAAATCTTGTAATTGTTGTTTCTTGGAGCAAAGGAAAGGAAGGAAGGGAAGGACATTCTGTTCCATTGAGAAGTCTTCTGTCTGCTGAAGGACCAAATAAGGAAAAGGAGACCCCAAGAAGCAACTGGGCCAGAGCTGGAGTGGAATGGTATATGGTATTCTAAACCAGGGGTCCCCAACCCCCAGGCTGTGGATCGGGACCGGTCTGCGGCATGCCAGCAACCAGTCCGCACAAACAAACAAAGCCCCATCCGCAAGTTGCCGACAGCACACAAAACCACACACCCTCTGGTCTGTGGAAAAATCTCTCTCCATGGAACCGGTCCCTGGTGCCCAAAAGGTTGGGGACATCTGTTCTAAACAATGCTGCACCGTTTACGTTGTTGTTGTTAGTTGCGAAGTCGTGTCTGACCCATCGCGACCCTATGGACAATGTTCCTCCAGGCTTTCCTGTCCTCTACCATCTTCTGGAGTCCATTTAAGCTCACGCCTACTGCTTCACTGACTCCATCCAGCCACCTCATTCTCTGTCGTCCCCTTCTTCTATTGCCCTCAATCTTTCCCAGCATTAGGCTCTTCTCCAGTGAGTCCTTCCTCCTCATTAGGTGGCCAAAGTATTTGAGTTTTAGCTTCAGGATCTGGCCTTCTAAAGAGCAGTCAGGGTTGATCTCCTCTAGGACTGACCGGTTTGATCGCCTTGCAGTCCAAGGGACTCGCAGGAGTCTTCTCCAGCACCATAGTTCAAAGGCTTCAATTCTTTGGCGCTCAGCCTTTCTTATGGTCCAGCTTTCACTTCCATACATTGCAACTGGGAAGACCATAGCCTTGACTATATGCACTTTTGTTGACAGGGTGATGTCTCTGCTTTTTAGTGTGCTGTCTAGATTTGCCATGGCTTTCCTCCCCAGGAGCAAGCGTCTTTTAATTTCTTGGCTACAGTCCCCATCTGCAGTGATCTTGGAGCCCAGGAAAATAAAATCTGTCACTACCTAGTGACAGTGACCGTTTACGTAAATGCATTTAAATATTCAGTACCATGGAGAGCAACTGTGGGGCTAATGTAGGGACAAATGACTCCTACAATAGCCAGGAGCAACTGATAATGATTCATAGCTAGGCCAGGATGGTCTTGATGAGGGTGGGTTGAAGAAGCACCAGGAACTGGAGAAAGTTCATTTGGGTATCTGTAACTATTTGTCATCAGATGGTCGTGGTACAACAGGGGACTGTATAGTTTGAATGTGGAATTCAGGTAAGAAGCTCTAGTGATTGGCTGTTTCATTGTGTGAGGATGTCTGGCAATGGAGATTTCCATCCTGGGCCACTGAAGGAAGAGAAGAACAAAAGGCTTGACTTAAGATCCAAAGTGTTTATGAGCTATTATTAATAACAGAAAATTTGGATGTCTATGCAGACAAACCCTTTCTAATTCCATGAAACGGAATGCTATTTCATATATTCAACCTATTTGAACCATGACAAGTTCTAAGGAAATATATGATTTTATTTTATTTTTCATATTTTTTTCATCTCAAGTTCATTTTTGATGTTGTTTTTAAATAACAGCTAAATATTGGCACACACCTCCTGATATATGCTCTATTTTTTATTTACATGTTGAGACAATTATGAACAGGAATATGTAATACAAGAGATAATTTTTATTATCTAATATTGTAGCAATGTGTATGTGTGTGTGAACGAGAGAGAGTGAACTGATTGGATGCTCAAGGGGCATAGCTTCATTTAAACATGAGAAAACAATTAGAGTTCTCTCCCTTTTTTCTAATTGTTTATTCATGTTTAAATGAAGCTATCCACCTGAAATCTTTGGAGGCAGAGGGAGTTAAAATTCAGATGAATGAATGGAGAGATTGGTAATTTTCTCTATTGAGTTTTCTGTCCTTCAATTTGCAAAATGTGCCCCAAGATCCTGATAAAATGAGCTGTGATGAATGAGTCCTACAGAGAATACAGAGACAAATTAAAAAAAAGAAATCTGTAGACAAGAGGACCTTAATCATATTTGAATTCCTCCTGAAAAATCACTTGAACACAGTCCAGAATGACTTCTTACATTTTGGCAGTCCACCTTTTAACTCCTATTCAAATTCTCAAGTCTGCTTTGCAATCAAATAAACAAATGGGCCATTTGAACCCACCAGCCTCTTAATAGAGGAATAACTTAAAGATGTGTTGGATGTCAGACAGCAGCATTAAGATTTCATCATGCTGTTGATCAGAGAGGTTTTAATTAACTCACTATACCTGTCTCCCTTTGCACAGAGATAAATAGACCAATACTTCAAAAGAAGAATAATTAATGTGATGTGAGCAAGACTTGTAATGGACAGGCTTCCCATAATGGAGAGGCTGGTTGCATAATAGGTGTGTAGCTAATGGAAAAAGGGAAGGCAGGAATACAGTTTTAAAAAATATAATTATAAGTAGCCCTTCCAGTTCAGAAAAGATGCACTGAATTGTGAAGTTCATCTGTGAACAGGTAGGTGGCTCTGCAGTCCCAAACTGGAAGCACAGAATCTAGCACTATAGGGGCACACAAAGTTCATTGTTACAATAAAAGTAAAGGTAAAAGTTTCCCCTCTGCAGTCAAGTCTGCTGGTGATGACCTATAAAGCCCTAAATGGCTTGGGTCCAGGTTATCTGAGGGAACACCTGCTGCTGGCATCAAGCTCCCTTCGTCCCGTGCGCTCCCACAGGGAGGGCCTTCTCAGGGTGCCGCCGATTAGGGAATGCCAGCGGGTTATTCCCAGGGGAAGAGCGTTCTCTGTGGGCGCGCCGGCCCTATGGAACCAGCTCCCCATGGAACTTAGGACTGCCCCTGACCTTCGCTCATTCCGCAGGGACCTGAAAACTTGGCTCTTTGAGCTGTCTGGCCCAGGCTGAGGGGTTTTAATTTTTATTAGGCTTTAGTTTTAAATTTAGGGGACTTTAATTAATTAATTGTTTTAATCTGATTTTATTTTTTGTATGTTTGTTTTAATCTTCCCTGTACACCGCCCTGAGTCCTCCGGTATATAAATTGAATAAAATAAATAAATAAATAAATAAAGTCCAACTCTAGGGGGTAATGTTCATCTCTATTTCTTAGCCAAGGCAGCCAGTATTGTCCAAAGACATTTCCAGACAAATGGCCAGCACCAGAGAAATTTCCTGACAGTCAGAACAATTAATCCGTGGAACAACCTGCCTCCAGAAGTTGTGAATGCGCCAACACTGGAAGATTTTAAGAAGAGATTCGGCAGCCATTTGTCTGAAAGGGTATAGGGTTTCCTGTCTGAGTGGGGGTTGGACTAGAAGACCTCCAAGGTCCCTTCCAACTCTATTATTATTGTTGTTGTCGTCGTTGTCATCGTTGTTACCCCTCATTCAGAGGCACACGGAATGCTGTTACCTTCTCACCAAAGTGATACCTATTTATCTATTTGCATTTGCATGGTTTCAAACTGCTTGGTAGGCAGTGGCTACAGCAAAAAACGGGAGCTCACTCCATTTTGCAGCCCTCAGGTCTTGAACCCAGGCTGTCACCTGACTGTTGAGCCATCGCACCCCCTTATCGTTAAAATAAGTAGATGTCATTGGATCACTTCCAATTTTCCATCCATTTTCGGCAGCACCTGTCTTCAATACTGGTGTAGGCTTCATAACACAGAGCTCACCAGCAGGTTCTGCCAGCAGTTGTAGCCTCTAGTTCCTTTGCCTGGATGTCACAGTGGCATACAGTTTCCTTCACCGTGTATTAGTATAACGCTCAGGTGAATGACCTTAAGGTCTCTTTCTAGCCTCCTGTTCATCCTAGCAACTGACAGGCAGCTACTATGAGACAGAAAAAAGGCCAAGACATTCCATTCTCTTTCAGACAATATCTGCAAGGGCTGCTATTTCTTAAAATGTCATATGTGGTCTTGGATAGAGAAGCGAGTTGGACTTGGGACATAAGAATGTCAAGGATGAATTCTGACATTCAAAGAGAAATACTCATGGAATCTTTATGATAGAATATTCTCTCTCTCTCTCTCTCTCTCTCTCTCTCTCTCTCTCTCTCTCTCTCTCTCTCTCTCTCTCTCTCTCTCTCTCTCTCCTCTCTCTCTCCCTCTCTCTCTTACCTCCCGTCTCTCTCTCTCATTAGGTTGGAGCAGACCATTTTACCCGAAGAAAATGTAATGGCACAAACACCAGTTCCTCCACATTCACATCCTTGCTTGGATTTCATTCTCCTTTGTGAGCTTCTTTTTTAAAATGGTAGAAAATCTTGGCACAGACCTCTCATGAAACTTTGAGCTGTGCCCGTCTTCTAGAAATGATTCTGGCCCTTTGCAGAAGAGACGTTGTAGTTAGCCATGTTTTTTTTTTTCCCTTTCCCCTTTCTTTCTTTCTTTTTTTTCTTTTTTCTTTTATTTCATCTTGTAAGCCTGGAGCAGAGACCAGCTTTAGGTTTAAATGTTTAATGTGTGAATGGCAGCAATGGACATGGGACATTATTTTTCAAGGACAACCTGAAGCTCAGCCCCCACCTCATTATTTCGGGAGAATCTGGAGGGACCGAAGGCTCTGAGATACAGTGAGGCATCTTAAGAGCAGTAGAATCTAAGACTAGCAGGAGGTTCTCATTCGATCAGATCAAAGCTTTATTCATCTAGTTTCATATTCTCAGCACAAACCTACACACATTATTCCAATTGATTTTCAATGTATTCATTCATTCACTTAAACATTTATAGACCGTCAAGTTTCAAAGGTCTCAAGGCTGATCACAAAACCTGCAAATATTACCGTAAAACGTTTAATATCCTACTGAGAAAGCCCAAACCTGATTCATCCACGTACAAGCCAAAAAATAAAATAAAAAAATAAAGCCTACCCAGTTTAAGATACTTACAGCTTTATAGTCAATCATTAGGTGTTTTTTGCTTTGTTTTTTGTTTCTCCGATAAACAAATTAGCACCCAATGTAAGATTTTAATAGTTACCTAATGTAATCCATTCAGGTTATTCCAATGAACAATCTGTTTTTCAACATTTTTACAAGTTGAAGTACCTGAACAATGTTTCCATGGTTGCTGCTGTAATTATTAATCTCAAAGATAATTTTAAATGTTAAAATATACAATTAACATTTATAAACTACATTTTCTGTATGGGGGCTGCTAGATTGACAGCAGGCTCCACACACACACCCTCTCTCTCCTCCCCGCTTGGCCATCTTTTTACTAGTCACATGGATGCACTTTCTTTTCTTTTCTCTTTTGGTTTGTTTATTGTTCTATTCTTCTTTGTTTAAACCTCCTCTTTATTTCTTTGTTTTTCCTGGTTGTACGTCGCCTAGAGCAGCTCCATGGAAAGATAGGTAGCAAATAAATGTAATGATGAAACACTTGGTAAAAAGGAAAAGAGAAAACAAAACAAAAATTAAAATAAAAGACACATTATCTATCTTTCGGGAAGAGATACAATGGTATGTGAGAAAGACTTTGAGAGATAAGGTGAGAAGGTGAAGAAATGCTGGCTGGGGTCTTCACATTTGGCCCTTTTATGACTTGTGGACTTCAACTGCCAGAATTCCTCAGCCAGCATGCCTGGCTGAGGAATTCTGGCAGTTGAAGTCCACAAGTCATAAAAGGGCTAAGTTTGGAGACCCCTAGTCTAAGGCAGGGGTAGGCAACCTTGGCTCTTTTATGACTCATGGACTTCAACTCCCAGAATTCCTGAGCCAGACATGCTGGCTCAGGAATTCTGGGAGTTGAAGTCCATGAGTCATAAAAGAGCCGAGGTTGCCTACCCCTGGTCTAGGGAATGGTTAGAGAAGAGACAGCCTAGTCCACTGCTAAATAGTGGGTGCAGAAAGAAACTCAAAAGATATCCTTCTGAGATAACAGTAGCAATAGCACTTAGACCTATATGTTGCTTCACAGTGCTTTACAGCCCTCTCTAAGTGGGTCCTCATTTTATCGACCTTGGAAGGATGGAAGGCTTGAGCTGTTAAGAATCGAACTGACAAACTGCTGGCAGCTGGCAGTCAGCAGAATTAGCCTGCAATGCTGCATTCTAACCACTGTGTCACCATGGCTCATAATATAAATATCATATGTTTACTGATAATACCCATCTCGTATTTTTTAATTCATGTTGCCTTATTTTGTCTAGCTACTTCCAAAAAAGAAACAAACATTTGAGCAGCTGCAATACTCAACACCTTTAGACCACAAAACTGCTTTTCTTCCTGCATTTAATATCCCCCCGCATGTGGCAATGGTGAAAAGTTAGCAGGTTCAGCATTTATGTAGCCAGAATCTTTCTCTCCATATTTCAAACTATGATTGCACATTGCTATAGGAGCTAGATCAGGCAACAGCAACAGCCGCCTGGAGAGGCAGCATGAAGAGAGCACCCAGGCTCCGTGCAAAGGAATCTGATGCGGCAAGTGGAAAAGTGAATTGATTACAATGTCTGCAGAACTGCAGCATCACAGAAGGAGGAAAGGAAAAGCTTTCTACTATTTTCAAATTTAGTAACAATCCTAAAAGAAGGAAAAGATTTAGCCGCTGAACATTGATGGCATGCAGGGAAGACTGTTGTGGTGCTCATTGTGAACGGGTGCAATGTTCCCCTGTGGAAATACCATCAACTGACTTTGTCCCAAAATACAGTACATCTCTTTCTGAGAACAGGACCATTGAAAATCATCTAATACTTATCTTCTTCCTGTAGGTAAATACTTGAGATTTTGTGGGCACTTCAGAGAGAGCTGGAGGAGTGGGACTAAATGAGACTGAATGATTCCTTACGATCAAGTGAGAAAATAGTAGTTCATTAAATATATATCCAGCCAATCCATTCCTTTCAACAAGGAGGCTTTTGATGCATAACTGCTGGTTTCTCTAAAAGGTCAGTAGATGCCACACAAGGTGCTGTTCCATTACACCACAGTCAGATGAACTTCTCTTAGCATTTCCATTTGCTAGTTATAGATTTCCCGATTTTTTTTTTCAATTATGCTCTCTTTTTCTGCCAAGTTCAAAAGGGACACTGTGGTGATAGGAAGGGGGTTAATGAAATGGTCTCAGGATAATGATTGATTAGAAAAGTCCTGAGTGAGTCTCAATTTTGTTCAGGGATGACTGTTTCGCCCTGGAGGAGAGTCCATCTTAAAGATCCCCAAAGGTTTTGAAAACAAGTCAAAATTCACATGAGCTTTCAAAAGCAGAATAACAAAAACTTTCAGGAAAAATAATGAATCTTCAAGGAGATAAGATTGAAGAGGAACAGCGGAGGGGAAGACAGGAAATATATTTGAGAACCAGCATTGTGAAGCTGCTGAACTCAGAAAAATGTCTATCCTCATCCATGTAGACTGACTAACTGACTGACTAACTTTGGGTCAGGAATTATTTCTCAATCCGGCATATCTCATAAGATTATTGTACTAACGGGGGGGAAATGGAAGAAAAGACATTTTGATGCATTTTCTACAGCTTCATCAAATTACAACCTGATTTCCCCTGAATGACTTTTGGAAGTTTAATTTATTTATTGCTAATTACTTGCCCACCCCTGAGAGATCACAGTGGCATAAATTGGAAACTCCTCGCGTGTTATCTCCACAGATAGGTTGAGTGTAGAAAAATCACCAGCCCAAGCCATCAACCATCAAGCTTTCTGGCCAACATCTTAAGTATTACATTATGCTACCTTATATTTGTAGTTCTCAATTACTTTATTTCATTTACAGCATTTATAATCTCTTAATTAATATTACAAACTAATTAATTAATTAATATTACAATTGATTAAAATAATTTGCTTTTTTTTCAAAACAGCATAGCATGGCTCGTTAAGGTCTGGACTAGAACCAGCTCATCTTCAATTCCCGCCTCAGCCATAAAAGCTCATAGAGCTACTTGAATCAAATCCTGTCCCTCAGCTCTACCTATGGCTGTTGTGAGGGGAAAATAGAAGGAGGAAATCCTGTATATGCCTCCTTAAGCTTCAGAAGAAAGGATATACATATAAAAAAACTAATCTATCTAAAAATAAACCCCTAATATTAATTCAACCTAAAAATCCATCAAGAAGTTTTTTTAAAACTTAACACAAACCAGTACAACTAGAATATCAATCATAAAATGAAGGTATTACCTCACAATTGTAACCTCTGGATGAATATTCAATTCTTCAGGTAAGTTGCAAAAGAATGGCACACAATGGAAGTGAAGTCCACAGTTGGGCTTTCTCTATACAGACCCACATACACATACACACACACTTTTCCTTCCTTCCTTCCTTCCTTCCTTCCTTCCTTCCTTCCTTCCTTCCTTCCTTCCTTCCTTCCTTCCTTCCTTCCTTCCTTCCTTCCTTTCTCTTTCAGCCTTGGCCAGACACAGTGCTAAAATGTACCATCCATTCCACATGCCTTTACATCAGAGACATACAGTACAAGCAACCCCACAAAGCAATATGGCATCTTTAAATACTTACTGTAACTTGTATGTGTTGGATCAAGTGTCTGAAGACTAAGGTAACTCTAATCTAATAAATCTTTAGTTGGTCTTTAAGAAGCCTTACTTATCAGCCTGCTCCATTTATTTTAAGGGCACTTTGTGTTAATTCAGAAAATGCACCAGCATAGTCCACTGGGGGCTACAAATCATGGTACAAAGGTAAACACTTGAAATTGACTCACAAGGTCATTTTTTTACAATCAATTTCCTGCTGACAGAAGTGCATGTATAGATATCAGAACTAGGTCACTGCTGCAGGTTTCTTCTAGCAGACCTGGATGGAGTCATAGGAAACTCACTGGTTTTCTCAATGACTCTTCACTAATCCAATATCTAGCAATTAACAGGCATCCTTCCAATGATGTGGCAAAAAAGGTGCCCAGGTATAAATCTTTTGGCTCCATGTGTATCAATACTTTTGTGCCTGTTTGTCTAATTGCTATTGACTGCATAAAGTAGTTTTTGATTGAGGCAAGAAGCAAAGTGGTATTGATCACACTAAATGAACTTTTCTATAAGCCAAGA
Organism: Vipera berus; assembly: GCF_964194415.1. NCBI lineage: Eukaryota > Metazoa > Chordata > Lepidosauria > Squamata > Viperidae > Vipera > Vipera berus. The sequence goes on along the minus strand of NC_138211.1, from coordinate 11,968,190 downwards.
ATCAATTGACTAGACAGGGCAAGGTGCCAGAATGATCACCTTTGATACACAAGCCAAATTGTCAACTGAAAAGCCAGGGGCCAATTGGAGGACAATAGAACAGAGTAGGTAACTGCACTCTATCCCTGAAATCCTATTTCTGAGCAAGCTCTTTGGACCCAAACTCAAATATCATCCTTGGTTTTTTTTTTAGGGGAAGGGCAGTAGTCCAAAGAACAAAGAGAAAATGTGAACCAGAGAGATTCAATGCTTCTCTTCCTCAGATAAGTTATCCCTACCATGTAATTCCCTCCATTCTTTTTGCAGGTAAGAGAGTTCATTTCTTTGAGTAGAAAGTAGTATTAAATCATATAAATTTGTTTAAATTTATAAATTTGTTTATGAGTCATCTTGTAGCTGCCCAGAGTCACCTCACTATGAGATGGGTGCCAAAATACATAAATACATAAATACATAAATAGACAGACAGACAGACAGACAGACAGACAGACAGACAGACAGACAGACAGACAGACAGACAGACAGACAGACAGACAGATAGATAGATAGATAGATAGATAGATAGATAGATAGATAGATAGATAGATAGATAGATAGATAGATGATTGATAGACAGGTAGGTAGATTAGGTAGGTAGGTTGATAGATAGATAGATAGATAGATAGATAGATAGATAGATAGATAGATAGATAGATAGATAGATAGATAGATAGATAGATAGATAGATGATAGATAGATAGATAGATAGATAGATAGATAGATAGATAGATAGATAGATAGATGATAGATAGATAGATAATTCTTTGATGCTGTTCACTCTTCAGAACCTTCAAACTATCTTGCATTTGATCAGAACTGTTTTTGTTTGTGTGTGAAGGTTTTGACAAAATTCTTCTTGTTTGTTATTTGGTGCATATATTGCTATCAAAAGTATCTGTTTTTTATTTTAAAATATTGCTACCATTGGTATTCTTCCTTCTTCATCTGCATAAATCATTTTGGAATCTATTGCCTCTTTAACATATATAGCTACTCCTCTTTTTTTGTTGTTGAGCTAATGTGTAATAAAGTTTTCCAAGTTTTGGATTTTCCAAAAAATTATGGTGTTGTTTTTTTTGTGTGTGTTTCTTGCAAACACATTATATCAATGTTTTAATTTCTGTAGTTGTTTGAAAATTCTTTTTTCTTTTTGATGGTGAACTCAATCCATTCATATTCACTGGAAAAAAATCTATTTTCCTTCTCCATTTTGATTTACTTATATTTAGGTCTTGTTGATCTCATAATCCTCTGCTCTCTTACTGTTCCCTCATCTTCTTGATTCATCTTCTCTTTTTCTTCTTCCACTTGTGTAGTTGTTTCCTCTATTGTTTGTTCTGTCAGTTTCTGGCCTTTTTCCATCCTCTTGTTGATATTGTGTTCAGCTATTTTGGGTTTCGCTTTCCAGAATTTCTTGCCATTAGGCATGCGGGCTACATCTACCATCTAAACTTCTAAAGGGCACTCATTTCTTTTAATTCTGCAGCACAGCAGAATTTAAGTATTTAAGTATTCATATAACATAATAATAATAATAATAATAATAATAATAATAATAATAATAATAATAATAATAATAATAATAATAATAATAATAATGAAGAAGAAGAAGAAGAAGAAGAAGAAGAAGAAGAAGAAGAAGAAGAAGAAGAAGAAGAAGAAGAAGAAGAAGAAGAAGAAGAAGAAGAAGAAGAAGAAGAAGAAGAAGAAGTAGTTGGAAGGGACTTTGGAGGTCATCTAGTCCAACCCCATGCTCAGGCAGGAAACCATTTCAGACAAGTGGCTGTCCAGTCTCTTCGTAAAAACTTCCAGTGTTGGAGCATTCACCACTTCTGGAGGCAGGTTGTTCCACTGGGTAATTGTTCTAACTGTCAGGAAGTTTCTCCTTAGTTCTAGGGTGCTTCTCTCTTTGACTAGTTTCCATCCGTTGCTTCTTGTCCTGCTTTCAGGTGCTTTGGAGAATAGCTTGGCTCCCTCTTCTTTGTGGTAGCCCCTGAGATATTGGAAAACTGCTATCATGTCACCCCTCACCCTTCTCTTCGTTAATCTAGACATACCCAATTCCAGCAACCGTTCCGTATATGTTTTAGCCTCCAGTCCCTTAATCATCTTTGTTGCTCTTCTCTGTACTCTTTCTAGAGTCTCGACATCTTTTTTACATCGTGGTGACCAAAACTGGATGCAGTATTCCAGGTGTGGCCTTACCAAGGCATTGTAAAGTGGTATTAGTACTTCACGCGATCTTGATTCTATCCCTCTGTTAATGCAGCCTAGCACTGTGTTGGCTTTTTTGGCAGCTGCAGCACACTGCTGGCTCATATTTAAGTGATTGTCCACTAGGACTCCGAGATCTCTCTCACAGTTACTACTGTCGAGCAAGATACCACCTATACTATACCTGTGCCTAGTTAAACCATGATTAAAAGGTTTTAAATGATCAGTCCTTTAATTAAAATAATAAAATCTGCATTTCCTTGTCTGATTCTTTTTTTGTGGCATTTTAATTAGATGTACATATTTACTCTCTTCTTTCCTCTCTACTGATCCAAACCTCTTTATCTGCTGTATTCTTAGGATATATCCAGTTTTTAGTTTCCTGTATCAGCTTTCTTCCCATTCTTTAATGTAGATTTTGCAAACAGCAGTTGTATTTTTTTTCTTCCATTTTGTTACATGTAGTTTTATTCTGCTCTATTTTAATAAGTATTTTAAAAGTGGGGGAAACTTTTTTTTAAAAAAAAATTAAGACTGCTTGAATCATATTTTTGTTGCACTATTTTCTAAGCTATATTACCCATGACAACTTTATTGCTGTAACTTTCCTCCTTTTCCCTTTTATTAATTCTATTGCCTTGATTTCACAGCAGTGTTATTGGACTATGACATTCATTCTATTTCTCTCCAAAGAAAGTGCAGATTACCTCTACAATTTATTTGCCACATCTAATTATATTCAATACTTGGATGATACGAGAATATTTTGGCTTCTAAAGTCTATTGATTACATTTGTTTTTTACTAGTGATTATGATAGTAATATAAGGGACGTGGTGGCTCAGTGGGTTAGGATGCTGAGCTTGTCGATCAGAAGGTTGGCAGTTTGGCGGGTCAAATCCCGAGTGCCGCGTAACAGAGTGAGTGCCTGTTACTCGTCCCAGCTTCTGCCAACGTAGCAGTTCGAAAGCACGTAAAAATGCAAGTAGAAAAATAGGGACCACTACGGTGGGAAGGTAACAGCGTTCCATGCGCCTTTGGTGTTTAGTCATGCCGGCCACATGACCATGGAGACGTCCTCGGACAAGCGCTGGCTCTTTGGCTTTGAAACGGAGATGAGCACCGGCCCCTAGAGTCGGAAACGACTAGCACACATGTGCGGGGGAACCTTTACCTTTACCTTTTTATGATAGTAATATCTGAAAACAACCTTTCACATTTTAGCCCAATAACTACAGTAATACTTCAGTACTCATCCTTATTAGGTTCTGGGAGGTGCACCAAATACTAACAAGGATAAGTACCAAACAACGTACTATGTGACCTTTTGTTTTGACTGGGAAGTATATCCTATCTATCCTTTTCCCTATGTCAGCAACCTTCCCAGCATGGCCAACATCCTGTCCACCCTTTGTAGCTGTCCCGCACTTCCTTTTTCAGCACATCGAGTAACAAACAAACAATGCATACCAGGACAACATTTTCATGTCAAAAAGTATCAAGTACCAAATTTGATGAGTTTTGAAGCAGTCAAGTACTGAGGTACCCCTGTACATAGTATATTTGATTTGTTTATTTATTTATAAAATTTATAGACCACCCATCTTATCTTAAGGTAATTTGATGAGTTTAACCTTTGGGTATGAACACTCATGCGCACATGTGGTGCAAACCAGTCTATTTGCACAATGCCTTGAGCCATAATCAGTGGTGGGATTCATCCGGTTCACGCCGGTTTCGTAGAACTGATAGCTAAATTTTGCTGCATTTAGAGAACCAGAATGTCCAATTCTAGGCCTGGAGGAGGCTTCCCAGGCCTAGAATGGCCCACCAGAAGTGCATGGATGCCACTTATGGAAGTCCGTTCTAGGCCTCGGAGGACCAGGCCTGTATCGAATAAGAGAATCAGTTGTTCAGGTATTTGAATTCCACCACTGACCATAACCAATTCTGAATGTGTGTTAAGTCACTAATCAAGTTAAACACACCTCAATCCAGTCAAAATGTATGTCAGAACTATGTGGAAGGACAAAAAAAAGCAAATATAGGGTATCTCAGCTCTGTGAGAATGCTAGATTGAAAAGAATCAACCCATCACGGACTTAAGCATGGTGGATTTAAATAGACTTAATTATACAATGAATGTTGACTGGAATTCATAGCCCTAATGTTTTTTTTTTCTTTTTAAGACCCTGTAATCCCTTTTATCAGGGTGGAATCAGGGTGACTGAATGGATTTAGATGTTTGAGCCAGTAACAGGCTAAGGACAAAATCAATTGAAACTCATTGTATTTTCATCCATACATCTGCTAATTTGAGATCCAGCAAAAATACAAAGCTGAGTTGCTGATGGTTTGATTTGTCAGATTCCAGCTGTGATACGCCTACCTAAGCATATAAGGATGTAATTATACAACATATCCACTATGGCTCCCACATTGCATTTATCCAGTCAATTTATGTCTCAATTATTTGTTTATGAAACCTGGTATTAATATACCAGAGCCAATCTTGATAGACTGATAGCAGATACAAAATATGTCAATATAACATTTCAGTGATGCCTACCCAAACTGCAGGAAATGAAGAAGCTGAAAGCTTAAGCAAACAGCTCATTAGTTCACTTTTGGAACTAATTCTTTTCCTGAAGCCAAAAATCAAGCAAAAGGAAAGGCATGCTGAGTAAATCCATGAACTTCTATGTGTTGTGTTTTGCCCAAACTCTAGTAATGAAAACAGAACAATGAGGGTATGTTTAATGTCTCAGGTTTACTTTGAAAATCAGACTAGATAAAGGGGTGGAAATGCATTCTTTTAACTATGCAGTGACTGGATCATGGATCTATTTTGGTATATGCATACAAAGTTAATATGGTATCAAAGTCATCTTATTTTCCTACAGTCAACATGATTCCCTGGTTGAATTTCAACATTCAGTCAAGTTTATGCTAGGCTGTAGACTTCCTGACAAGCCCAACAAAGTAGAAAAAAATTACAATGGTATATATTCTCTTTCCCCCAGCTTTTTGGAAATATTTACTACTTTCATTGCTGTATAAAAGATTAGGACCACACCTGTGTTATACACACGAGATCACTTTTTTTTCTGTACACCCAAGAGCAGCATAAGCAGTTGTAGACAGATTTACCTTAATATACAAATTACACATGCACATGCTCCAGACCCTTTTAACAGATCTCACAACTCCAATAGCTCCAGTCCTCCCACTTGTATGCATAGCTATACAAGCAAGCAGAGTTTTCTCTTGCCCAAATGTCGGCACGTGACTATTCAAGTTAGCCCCATCCTCATTCATAAGGCACCAGTTTTCTTTAATGAGTGATTATGATTACTAATTCACAGCCTGATCCTCCCTAGAACAGATCAATGATTAATGTGGATTTTTTTCCACGTGTCAACCATACTAATAATCCTAATTACTGAACAATGTAGGGACTGCCTACAGCAACCAGCTCTTCATAAAGGAAATCAGATGGTATTATCTTAAATCCATGCAGCTACCGGAAGTCCATTTGATATACATTTTTCCTGCCCTAGGAAGAGTCACAGCTGCACTACTGTCCCATATAATTCTATAGTGCCATGTGTTTCAGTTTCATTCTTGTGGACTTTTCTCTTTGAGCAATTAAAGTTTCACATAATGGTACTTGCCAATTGATTCTAATAAGTTCTGCCCTCTCATCCATTATTTATTTCTAACTAGAGACCCCTTTTCCACTTCCACCCTTATCCTGCATTACTCTAGTGCAGATATCATTTGATGTCAACAGAAATTCAATTATACTTGTTTAAAAGCTGGTATTAGGGGCTTAATGGGCTGTTTTCTATGCCTCATTCTGGCAGCTCAGCTCATTTCCCAAGGATTATTCTCTCAGGCCATGATGAGATTTTGCAAATGGCTTGACCTTTTATTCTTCTTCCACACTTCTCATGCACTCATCCACGTTGCCAAGTTTTTCTGACTTCCAAAAATGTTCAGGGTGAACCCATACCTTTCCCACCTGCGTGCCCATGCTAAACATTAATACAAAGAGCATTGATTTATTTCTAAGGTTCACTATCTGAAATGCAAAAATGTATATCCTGAAAAGTCGAAACAGGCAGTAAAAGAGGTAACAATCAGCACCCACAACAGGGTTCTAAGTAAGTTCAAAATTAAAACTTGTCCATTCATGGCTGTATCCAGAATATCTGTCCAAGACTTTGACTCTTATCAGTAGCAAGAAGAATAGGAAGAAGCAGCCGCGCGAGTTGTGATGGGAGTTTCCCGATACTCCCGTGTGACACCTCTTCTCCGCGAGCTGCATTGACTTCCGGTTGCCCTCAGGGTGAGATTCAAGGTGCTGGTAATGACCTATAAAGCCCTAAATGGCTTGGGTCCGGATTATCTAAGGGAACACCTGCTGCCGGCATCAGCTTCCCATCGTCCTGTGCGGTCCCACAGGGAGGGCCTTCTCAGGATACCGCCGGTTAAGGAATGCCGGCGGGTTATTCCCAGGGGAAGAGCATTCTCTGTGGGCGCGCCGGCCCTATGGAACCAACTTCCCACGAAACTTAGGACTGCCCCCGACCTTCGTTCATTTTGCCGGGACCTGAAAGCTTGGCTCTTCGAGCTGTCTGGCCCAGACTGAGGGGTTTTAATTTTAATTGGATTTTAGTTTTAAATTTCGGGGACTTGAATTAATTAATTGTTTTAATTTATTTTAATTTTTGTATGTTATGCTTTTAATTTTCCCTGTAAACCGCCCTGAGTCCTACGGGAATATAAATTTAATAAAATAAATAAAATAAAAATAAATAAATAGGAAAAAACTGGAATGATGTAAGTTATTTAAAAACTAGTGTGGAACAATGACAAAAGAATCAAAATTTGAGAAACAGATTTAAATCTCCATTTAGCCATGAAATTTCCTGGCTGACCTTGGATCTGTCGGCACCTTTCAGCCGAATGTACTTTGAAGTGTTGATGCTCTTTGTACTAGCAAAAAAATGTTGTTTGTTTACTTCATAGAGGGGCAGCTGCTCTTTAGTGGAGTTTTTTTAACCCACCACACTGAATCATATCTGTTTTTCCACTTTGCACTTTAATGCACTAGAGACTATGAAGCACCACCTACTTATCTTGACTTGTTTATGACCTGCGTGCTGCCAGAGAAATATATTTCCATCTAGTGAAAATATTACAAGGAAATCTCATATTTCAATGAAACCAACCATCTTCTACTTTTTTCAACTGCTAGAATATAGTGGCTTAGGAACACAAGCTTAGGATGCTGGGCTGACAATCGGCAGCCTCTTGTTTGAGACCCGACTGCTGCAGCGGGATAAGCTTCTGTCACATCTTCCAGCTCCTGCTTACTTGGCAGTTTGAAAGCGTGCAACTGCGGGTAAATAAATGGGTACCACTTTGTTGGGAAATTTCATGGGGACATGAAAGGAGCCCTTAGCTGGTTGCCCCCTAGCCAACAGATGTCACCATTCAATCCTTTCAACCCAGAGTCTTAACGTGACTGTAATAGTAGAACTGTATCACAATGGACTTTGAAAACCTAGGAACAAAACTCAAGACTCTGAAGGTTTCAGCAATGTTCTAACCTGTCACTGCGGTCCACAGGAAAAATAAATAAACCAAAAGGAGGGGGGAAGAATATCATAGCTGAATGGCAAGCTATGTAAATTGTGTCAACAAGAAAAATTTGGCTTTGGGGACTGGGATCTCAATTATGTAAATAAGGGACATCTGCTACAGACAGGGTTTGCCATTTACAAGGGCTGATAAAAATATTTTTGGCAAACTTGATTTGGGAGGGCTTTATGATGAATTGTGTGGGGCCTAAGAGATGAAAACTCAAAAGTAAAGACTTCAGATAAAAAGTTATGAAAGAAATGCCAGTGTGGCTGTAATGGGGCCTGTTAAACAAACATGGAAAGATCAGAAGGAACATTGACTCGTAAAATGCATGGCTTTTGTTATCTGCACACTAACCGACAGGAAATGGAGAACAAAGAAGATGAGCCTGAATTTTTATTACAGAAAGTCAAACAGATTTAATATATAATTGAGACCTGGTGGGACTTTCATGACTGGAATATAGGTACCGAAGAAAAGAATTTATTCAAAAGCAACATAAACAATAGAAAGGAAGTAGTTACACTGCATGTTACATGAATACACCGTTGCTTAGAAATTTAAATGAATGAATGAAGTTATATTGAATATAACATCTGAGTTAGGTTGAGGAACGAACAAAGCAGTGATGTTGTTGTGACCTTCTGTCATTCACCCAGCCACTCATCCAAGGAGAAAGCAAATTTTAACTGAGTATTAGAAAAAAGCTTAATAGCAGTAAAAGCAGATGAACAGTTGAAGCAATTACCGAGAGAGACAAAGGGCTCTCCTTCACTGTGTGTCTTCCAGGAGAGGCTGGGCAACCATCTGCTGTAAATGATTTAATTTTAATTCCTACACTGAGCCAGAGGTTGGACTCAACAGACAGAATGGCTTCTCCTAGCTTTAAGAATTTAGATCAGTTCTGGATTTATTCTATCAATTAGCAATAGCAGTAGAATGTAGACTTGTATACCTCTTCATTGCATTCTCTAAGTGTTTACGGAGTCAACATGTTGCACCCAACAATCTGGGTCCTCATTATACCAACTTTGGAAGGAGGGAAGGCTGAGTCAACCTTGAGCCGGTCAGGATCGAACTCCTGGTAACGGGAATGCAGAGTTAGCCTGAAATACTGCATTCTAACCACTGCACCACCGTGGCTCTATAATCAAAAAGTTATTCTCTCCCTGAATCAGTTTGCAATTCTATTTTTTAATATTTTTTTAACTTTTTCACGGTTATATATTTTAAATTATCCTGCAGTCCATCTGGGGAATCCCAATGATTGGACAGATTAAAAAAAAACCCACAATAAATAAATCAAACTCACAAAGCCATATTTAAAATTTGGACCTGGTGAAATTCTCTCCCATTCTTATCACAAGATAGAATCTTCTTTGCACAAGTAGTCTAGGCTGGTGCATTTCCTGAGAAATGGGTTACTACCAGTTGGCCCAGTAGGAAGTGGGGTGTGTACAGTACGTCATTTTTGGTCAGTGAGCAGAGAGGATTTTGGAAGTCAGCTAGCTGAAACTGGCAGAATTCTAGTGCTGAAAAGCCCCCTGAGAGCTGGAGATTGGTTCATGGCTAGAGTTGGATGATATGTAATAAAGAAGCATCGAGAAGAAGACAGCAGCCTTCTAGCATGGAGAAGTTGAATCTTCAAGTTGGGCTACTTTTCAGAATTTTGCAGAAAAGGGATCCTGACTGTTTCCAGTTAGGTTTCAGGACAGGACACAGTACAGATTCATTACTGGTTGTAGTTGTTGATGACTGTCTCTAAAAACTATAGGGCAAAATGAAACCTGATTCAAAGATCCAGGTACTAGGTCCAAATGAACCCACAGAACTCTTACATACTTTGGTTCCCCTATTTGATAGATGAAAGAGGCTTATAATTCACTGGAATGTGTATATGTTTCTTCTACTGGGGGAAAAAAATCAGGAGGCATAAGAACCCTGCAGTGATGATGATCATGATAACCATTGATGAGGATAATAACTCATGAGCCCATCTACCTTTCCTTCCAAATGAAGACCACTTGAAATGAAATGAACCTTTATTGTCAAAATACAATTATGTGTACATTGAGATTAGCTGAGCCCCCTTTGTGCTCCCACCCCCCAACACACAGTGGCAACAAACCCTCCATCTTACTACACCTTGTGAACCAACTACACCACACACCGGCCTCCCAAGTCAATTCTGCATAAAATTCACAAAAGTTATTTCTCATTCAAAAGCCTAACAGCCCACAGATAAAAGCTGTTTTTCAGCCTGTTGGTGCGGCTGGCTATACTCCTATATCTCCTGGACTTTGTGCTTGAGGTGGAAAAAAAATGAAACTTTGATTTTGGGTTTTACTGATTAGATTGATTTGTTGTTATAGAAATGGCTAGTTTGTACTATTATGGAAAAGTAAAAAGTTGAGACTCAATGTTAATGCTTTATTCTACTGCAACAGAGGGAGTTGGAAGTTGATGCTTTTTTTTTCTTTTTCCCTTCTCCCCCTCACTTTTCCTTCCCCTTTCCCTCCCCACTGTGTCCCACTATTTGCTTTGTTGTTTGTATTTTACTCTATAATCTAATAAAAGATATAATTTTTTAAAAAGTCCATCTACCTCTTTCGATAAAAATGAACCTGTTGATCTTTAACTAAAACGCATGTAATTGAGAGTTTTCAAATGAACTCTTTCACCTATGAAATAATTTCCATGTCAACAACATCCAGATATGCCTAACTCTTCAAAATTGTATCCCTGTGCTTTTTAATTCTTTAAACTTCTCTAAAATCAAATCTTCTCTGTTTAAAATGTTTCATTGTGACAGTGCTATGGGCCGTCAAATCCTAGGTTTCCTGTTATATATGCCAATGTAGTTTTCAAAGGATTAGTCTCACTTTAATCACCACTGCTAAAAGGAGCTGATACTGCCCTTTCATCTGGCAGCAAATTAATTATAAAATTCTGTGTTAATATTAATACTACCTCACTGTAGATCAATGATTTTATTATCTTTTATTCAAATATTTTCCATTTGATGACGGTGTGGAAAAACTGGCAGTATAAAAGGGAAGCATTCTCAAACTAATACCAGCAGGTAAAGGTTTCAGTGGAAATCTTCTATGTTTTGATCTGTTGACTTCAAGTCTGGATTGTAATTTGTTTAAGGAAATAAACAGTCCACTATTATTATGTGAATGGATTAAGAGAGTCCTAAATAAGAGTTTGCTTTGGTTTTGACACCTTATACCACATTTTTGTAGATACGCAAAGGGGTGATACTGAGTAGACAATAATATTTGGGGGCAACTAAAAATTTGTGAAAACTTTATAGACTGCTGACTGAATGGACGGATGGTACAGTTGTAGAAGGACAGGCAGAGCCTTAAGGGTGGAGTCACAAATCAGCCTGCAGTCATTAAGTTCCCATAAACACTCTAAGTCCAGCCCCTCTTGAATCCCATTAACTTTTATCTAGTGCCAATTCAGTGCTGACCATTAGTTGATTAGTCTCTTGTGTATAAGCATGAGCAATAAATCAGCTTAAGTGGAACTTATTGTGTGGTCCTGATTCTTTGCGTCTGACAGATGGAGAGCAATGTATATAAATCAAATAAATAAATAAATAAATGTTTTCAGGGGAAGAAAGCAAGATCACCCAGACATGATAGAATAGAATAGAAAACAGTTGGAAGGGACCTTGGAATTCTTCTAGTCCTGTCCCCTGCTGGGGCAGGAAACCCTACCTACAAACAAAAGGTTGCCCAATTTCTTTTAAAACCTCCAGTGTTGGAGCATCCACAACTTCTGGATGCAAGTCATTCCCCACACAGAGAGTAAGCGTCTTGCTGCAGTCAACCCCCTATATCCCCATGTTTAAGCTTCTAGATCCCCCTAAATGGCAGGAATTGAGCAGGGGAGCAAGAATGTGACGGGAGGGATTTGGATAACATGGAGATGGAAATCCTGAATATAGAATGCTTATCATCACAGAGAGAAAATGCATACCAGAGACTAGTTGGAATGAATTGTTGTGGAAAGCTATAATTCATAATAATATACTTTGACATGCAAATACTTGCTTGCTAAGAAAGAGCAATGTGGCAAGATTAGTATAATAATTTAGCATTTATACTATACATTATCAAACTTCAGTATTAATGTTATTTCTTCAGCATAAGATGAAATAAGCTTATGCTTATTTTTTGCAACTGGAGGGGTGGGTGTGACATTGTACTCAGGCTGGTGACAGGTACAATTGTCAAAAATGGAAGGAAATAGAAACTAAGCAGTAAGCGGGACAAAATAAAAACTGGCTCAGTTTAATGAGCCTCCCTCCCTCCCTTCCTAAAATTAAAACAAAGACAACTAATCATGGCTTTAGTTTTAGAATATTTTAAGTCTCTTCAAGGACAATGGATCGAAAGTTAAGAATCAGAGCTACTCCCCAAGATTATTTTCCACCTCCTACCAGCAAGCCGATAGACTGCTTCAGATCTTCCCTGTCCAGATGTGCTCGTCAGTTTTCCTAGATTTTTCCACCTTCTTTTCTCCTCCCTTCAAAACTAAGTCAATCCCCTGATCTAACGTGGCAACACCAGCTAAACTAACTGGCATGGGTCCGGGTTATTTACGGGAGTACCTTTTGCCGGCGTTAACTTCCCATCGTCCTGTGCGCTCCCACAGAGAGGGCCTCCTCAGGGTGCCGTCGGTCAGGGAATGTCGACTGGCGTTCCCCAGGGGGAGAGCGTTCTCTGTGGGCGCGCCTGCCCTCTGGAACCAGCTTCCTGTTGAGCTCCGGATGGCTCCCGACCTTCGCTCCTTCCGCCGCGACCTGAAGACTTGGCTGTTTGAACTTGCCGGCCTGGACTGAGGGACTGGGATTTTAGATTTCAAATTTTAAAATATTTTAAATTTTAGAATGTGTTTTATTGTTTAGGGCTATTCGGTTTAATTTCATTTTAATTTTTGTATATTATGTGTTGTTTTATAGTGTTTTGATTGCCCTGTACACCACCCCGAGTCCCTTGGGAGAGGGGCGGTATATAAATCCAAATAATAAATAATAATAAATGAATAAATAAACTATATCTGACTGTTTAAACTCACCAAATTTGCAGTGAAAATAAAGGAACCAAAAGAGCTAAAAAAAATCTTCCACAATTATTTCTTATTCTGTATCCCCACCCCCACCCCATGGTACCAGTGAGTCAGTCAGGAAGCATATTAAAAAGCAACTGCAAAAAGAAAGTCGGGAAGCAACGATGATACGAGTTCTAGGGGCTAAATAGTACGATGAACAGCTGAGGGAGCCAGGAACGTCTCTATCTTATTGAAGAGAAGGATTAAGTAGGATATGATAGCTACATTCCAGTACCAGAGGGGCTGTTACAAATAAGAGTAGAGTGATCAAAATGCCTGAGAGCAGGACAAGAAAGAAACTTGTCAAAGAGAGAGAGCCAACCTAGAAATAAGGAGAAATTTTCTGACAGTGAGAACAATTAATCAGTGGAGTAGCTTGCCTTCCAGAGTTGTGGGGTGCTGCTTTATTGGGGTTTTTTCAAAAGTAGACAACTATTTGACCAGGATGGTATAATATCTCCTGCCTTGAGCAGGGGATTGGACTAGATGTCCTCCAAGGTCCCTTCCAGGCGTATGAGTCCTATGTTTTATGTTCTGAATTGGGCCATCCGTTTGTTTTACTGATTGATTGGTCAGGCTGTAAGAGGCCCAGATATCTTTCAGTCCCACATCGCAAAAACTTTAATGTCTATTTCAGGGCTCCTAAAACATGGCCACTTTAAGACTTGTGGACTTCAACTTCCATGCTGGTTGGGGAATTCTGGGAGTTGAAGTCCACAAGTCTTAAAGTGGCCAAGTTTTAGGACCCATGGTCTATTTCATAGTTCCAGTGGGGTAAGAGATGGGATAACATCCACACGTGTAGGAGTTTGTGAGTGCAGTTGTGCATCTTTTCAATAGCAAAAGCAAATTTCACTACTGCAAAAAAAAAAAACTTTGATGAAAAGCAATTCCCATTACCCAGCTTTGAACAAGTCTCTTAGCTCCTAAAGCCAGAGCTGTTAACCACATATTTTCACATTTCATCAAAGTTCAGCTTCCAATTGTTTCATCTCCAATGATCTAGAATACGGATAAATTCTGTGTACCAATGGAAGCCACAAAAGCACGGAGCCAAAGAGCTTGGGATCTGCTGACTTTGGTTTATGGCTACTTCCCCTTATGCAGTTATGATACGTTCTTCTCATCTATTTTGTTTTGTTTTCATAAAGGATTAGTAGAGTTTTATGGGCAGAAAGGAACTTTATCATCACCTTGTCTGACCGCAGAGTAGAAATGATCTCTTCAGATTTCAAAGAACATTTGCTGCATTTAATTTTTCTGGTTATGTGGTAGAGAGGTAGACATGAGCAAATGATAATGAGTAACTTTGTTGTTAATTTTCCACAAGGCACTCATAATGATCAACCTTTTTACCATAGCTTGACAGGAGAGCTAAGTTATAATGTTCCATGTCCCTGACAGTGAGATGCAATAGCTTTGATCTAACTTTTAAGAACACCTTGATTTCAGCAATGACAGCTTGGATTAAGTCTCTAGAGAACTTTTATTTATTTTTTGTCAGAGCACTTATTTAGGTCAGCCTAATTATGAGTCTCGCTACAGCAAACAACCTTGTGAAACCAAAACCTTCCTTTTTGCAATCTTCCCCTCAAATTTTGTTCTCAGCAAAGTGACAATTCAGTCACATGCTCAGGATTCAGAGAGAGGGTGGTGTGGGAGAGGAGGGGCTATTAAAATGTACTTTCAAAATTCAACTCTTTAAATAAAATAGAACCTGCAACTGGAAGGTAATATTAAATTCCTGTTTAGGGCAGGAGTCCCAATAAAAATAGATTAAGATAGCCTTCATTGTCATTTTTTACATTTTTACATTAAAATGAAATTCTGTGGCCTGCTCTCAAAAGTATATATCTACCCATACAAATACATAACGCACTTATAAACATAAGATAAATGTATACATACACATATATGGTGTGTGTGTGTGTGTGTGTGTGTGTATACACATCACTGTCCATTTTGAATACATAGCGGAAAGAGGAAACTTGAGCGTTCACAAGGTTGATGCTCTATGGAACAAAACTGTGACTGAATCTGGATGTTCTGTTTCAGGTACCATGAAGCCCCCTCATCCCAGAAGGTAACAAGAAAAACAGGTTGTGAAGAGGATGTGGAGCATCCCAGATAATCCTGTGGACCTTGTTCAAGCATCGCTTATGTCCCCTGTCCTGGATAGAAGGAAGTGAACTACCAATAATCTTTTCTGCCATCCTCACCACTCTCTACACCACTTTTCTATCTAAAGCAGTGATGCTTCCAAACCAGCCAGTAATGCAATATGACAGGATACTCTCAATCGTCCCTCTGTAGAAAGTGGTAAGGACAGGGGAAAGAAAATGTACTTTTCTCAGGCGACACAGAAAATGCAGTCGCTGCTGTGCCCGCTTCACCAGTGTCTCACTCTTGAGCAACCAAGCTAGCCTACTCATTAGCTGCACACCCAAAAACCTGATGCTGCTATCCACCTCCACAGATGAAACATTAATACACAGAGGTATATGGTTGTGCCTGCCTTTTCTGAAATCAGCAATGATCTCTTTAATTTTCCCTACATTGAAAACAAGGCTGTTTTTATTACACTAGTTCACCAAACCTTCTATCTCTTTGTCGTAAGCACCCTCATTGTCATCTTGAATAAGACTCACTACTGTTGTATCATCTGCATACTTCACACTATGGTTGGTGGCAAAACATTCATAACAGTCATGGATCAACAGGATGAACAACAGCAGACTCATTATACAGCCGTGAGGAGAACCGGTGCTCAAGAAAATAGTGTTATAAACATTAGTCCCAACTCACACATACTGGTGTGAATAAAATCTCTGCGCCTGATGGCTCTCCAGTGTTTGCTTGTTCACACCCAATGAAGGTGAAATCACAGCCTCTCTAAATAATATATTCCACTCTTAAGCTTCCTTGACATTCAACCAAGATCTTTTTTTCTGTAATGTCTTGCCCTCTTGCTTGATAAAGATTAGATTTTGACCTTCTTATATATAATGCATCTCAGGTATTTTAAAAATGTCAACCTATTTCCTCCTCCCCCCAGATACAAACATAGTGTTAATTCAACTTATAAGGCTACCTAATCAAAGAAATTCAGTGCAGTGTAAGGCCATTTAAACACATATGAAATATAACAACATCAACAGTGCAGAGTTAAATACAACCATAGCAGTTTAGCACTGGAAGTAGAAGTTTCTCTGTGTGTGTTGGGTGTGAAATGAAGATCATCCACCACATGCGTATAGAGATGGGTAAATATAGAGAGATTTGTGCATGAATACAGAGGCTACTTTATAGGTTTCTTATAGGGAAAGATAAGGTTTAGCTACTAGATACTAACAAGAGGAGAATCAGAGAATCTATTCTCAGTGCCTGCTGGGAACTGAATCCAAAGGTGCTTTTTCAAGAGCCAACTGGACTTCCTTTGTTTTTCCTTGAGGACATTTCACTTCTCATCCAAGAAGCCTCTTCAGTTCTCAGATAAGAAAAAAAAGAGAGAGCTTTTTTGAAAACTTGAAAAGTCTTGAAAAAGCACCTTTGGGACAACCATGACCGGGACGACCGAGAATCTCCATAGACACGAAGAAGTGGTGGTGCTCAGCAATGATGCCGATAATGTGAGGTGAAATTGAATGATCATTTGGAAGGGGAGAACTTAAAGAGACTGCTGCTAATCAGCCATATTAGGGTATATTATCTTTAATTATACGAAGGCAGGTTGTTTTTATTTTATGCTCTTCGTTGTTTATTTATTTGCCATCCATCTCATATCGAAATGACTCTTGGTGGCTTATAGCATTAAAAGATTAAAATCCTAACAGATAAATATTTCTATAACAATAAAAATGAAAATCACAATCAAAATAAAATTATAGTTAAAATAGCTATAGTTAAAAGATTTTGTTAGCGATATAATTTTACTGTTTGCCTTAATAAATGAACTGAAATAAAATTATCACACAACAGAGAAATATGCACACTGGTTGATTCAATATGATACTATCTCCAAGACGACTGGCCGTATAAGACGACCCCGTACATTTCCTGTTAAATTATAGGGTTTGGGCTATACTCGCCGTATAAGACTACCCCTCTTCCAATGCACACCAAATAAAAATTTAAAAACATCAGATTAGATTTTAATATGGTAATTTTAATTCAAATGCTTATGACATGCAGGTACTTAGTAGGAAAACTGTCACTTATAAACATAAGGCTGTTTGTCATCAAACATGTAAAAATAAAACAGTGCAAGTGGATTAAACTTTTCCTAATTCACTCTAAAGCTTTCCCTGCGCAGACCAAATGGGAGATCCGCTCCAGGTTTTCCAGCCAGCCCACCCAGTTCCTGAGTCAAATGTGTCCTTAGAGCTAAGCAGCTGCTCTGACTCCTGCATTCCCCACCTGCCTTTCAAGTTGGGATAGACTGCAGCTGCTCTTCAACTTTAGAAGGAAAGACGCCCAGACCCCAGGCTGTAAAAAATCACAGACTGCAGCTTCTTCTCCAATTGGTCCCACTTTCCCTGCGCAGACCAAATGGGAGATCCGCTCCAGGTTTTCCAGCCAGCCCTGTCCCTAAAGTTTCAGCACCCGGCGCATAAGACGACCCCTGACTTTTGAGAAGATTTTCATGGGTTAAAAAGTCGTCTTATACGCCAGAAAATACGGTAGTTCCTTTCACACAAGAGCCCTCTTTTTCACAAAGTACCTGAATAATTCTGAGCTGTTTTATAACCTTTCTTCCTTTCCTTTCGTCTTTCCTTCCCTTCCCTTCCCTTCCTTTCCGTTCCCTTCACTTTCTCTTTTGTCATAAAACAAAGCAATTAATTTGTTTAATCAATTTGCTTGCAACCTCACTCAAAAAACTATCAGTGGCTACCATAATGATGGGATTAAAATCCCCAAAATACAACAATAACTTTGAACACTAGTATCTCACAGCACTTTATATTTATATTTATATTTTTATTACATTTATATCCCGCCCTTCTCCGAAGACTCAGGGCGGCTTACAAGCTTAGCAGTAGCCTTCATTCTATGTATATGCCTGCTTGTTAGGGCTTTCACACACACCCCAAGCGGCATTATTACAAAGTCAGCTTATTGCCCCCAACAATCTGGGTCCTCATTTTACCTACCTTGGAAGGATGGAAGGCTGAGTCAACCTTGAGCCTGGTGGGATGTGAACCTGCACTAATTGCAGGCAGCTGGTGTTACTTAAGGAGGCATCAGCCCACTGCTCCACCAAGGCACTTTGGGGGGGGGGGGAACAAGACTCAGTAATAATTAAATATAAAACTAATCAATTCAGTAATGAATATGAAGATAAAAACTAGTTTCCCAAGTTAAGTCTAAAAATATGATCTGAAGGATGATCAGATTAATAAAGAAAATTATGAGTTCTACAGCTTCGGTCTGTGTAATCCTTCAGCAACGGTTAAAGCAGCTTCAAAAGATTAATAAAATCAGAGAGATTTTATCAACTGTTTCATGCAACATTTGAATGGCACAGATCTCAATTTGAAAAGTTCAGGTCTCTGAAAATACCCATTTTCCTTCTTCATCGGCTGCTTTCGCTGTAGTTTATGACCACCATTCTTTTTTCAAGCCTGGCTTAGGAGGAAAAAAAATGATTTGAAATATCCAGCTGGCTGTAGCTGAACATAATTCAAAACATACTAATGAAGTAAGTACACCCAGACTTGACCCCCATTACGAGTCACAAAATTACTTTAATATTAAGCTTATTTTCTCTTTCCCACAAAGGAATATTCATCTTAAATTACGGATGAGCCACAGAAGCCAAGATAGGGAGTGATAAACCACCACACACCTTTAGCGAACAGCTGTTATCTGCATTAAGGATGGTTATGGATGTTACAGTTAATTAATTCAAAAGATTTCTTCCTGCTAAATATATAGAACATGCAGAGGCTTGGGGCTCTGAAATGAAAGAGGCTCATTATATTATCTCATGATTGTTTGCCATGGAGGAGGTTGTGTTTCATATCTCTAAATTAGAGGCAATAATAAACTTACATAATAAACTCCCTATCCCATTCATTTGCTTATATCTAAAGGGCAGCAAAATGATGCACTGCATCAGGTATAAATTGAAGTTTGTCTTGTAGGTGGAAAGATTTTGATATTAAGAGAGAAAGCATCCCTTGCTTTCTGATGATTCCACGCATGCTGCTATCTTCACTCATTGATGGTGGGGTCGTGTTATATGCGGGTTTTTTGGGGGGAGGGGAGATTTCTAGGTTGTTGGTTTTTTATCAACAAGATAAATTGTGTGCAGCAATTCCACACAGCCACTGGCTTTGCCTTTCTGCCCCAATGCCTCCATTGTATGAACATTTACCTTGTGGTTTCCAGGGACTAGAATTACAAAAAAGAAGGGGGAAATCCCAAATCTCAAAGTGAATCCATGCCAATGGGACACTATGGGCTACACTTCCGTAGATGAAATGCTGCAAAACTATCTTTGCTGCAATTGCTTTGGAAAAAAACAGTTGAACTGAAACATCATTGGCTTTGCTACAATTATCTACAATTGCTACAATTATCTACAATTATCTACTGGAGCCCCAGTTGGGTATAGCTCCGATCCTCCCGTTCAAGACTTTTGACTCTCTCATCAGCAGGTCCATCAGTGGCTGGTTTCTAAAGGTGGTTACTCTGATCCATCACTTATCAATGGACTATGTTTCTAAAGCATTCTGCACCGTTTGGATGTCATCAGTAATGTATCACAATCTTCTCAACTCATGAGGCTAGGTAATTACTTTGAGATCTGAATCTTTGTGGAGCTCTTGGTGCTCTCTGAGCTTGGTTGTTTGCTTACAGATGTTTCATTACCGAACTAGGTAACATCCTCAGTCCTTGTGAGAGTGGAGTTTGCTCCCTGTTTGTATACAGCAGGGGTCTTCAAACTTGGCCCTTTTATGACTTGTGGACTTCAACTCCCAGAATTCCTCAGCCCGGCATGCTGGCTGAGGAATTCTGGGAATTGAAGTCCACAAATCATAAAAGGGCCAAGTATAAAGACCCCTGGTATACACTAATTTGCCCTGCCAGTGAATGTATGTTTATTTCCTTAGTAGTTCCTTGATTAAAGTTTCCTGCTCGATTGTTTGTCTGGTGTTAATTACTGCTTATCTGGGTCTTGGTTGCTGGAGAGGATGTAGGTCAAAAGTGTCAGGCACCACAAAATTAGAACAGCATGTGGAGTTGTTTCCGAGTAATTTTTTTTCTTCTTCTTCTTGTTCTTCACCTACAGACAGAATTTGCCAAACTAAAATAGCTATCTGCATAACTATAGATATACCCTGTGAACTGCAAGGGAGGGTCCATCTTTGCCCTCTTCCTGCCTACTAGACATTCCAAGCTCCACTTTCTTTTTGTCCTTTGGGAAGCAGCCCCTCCCTCCTGGGACTCCAGACTACATTCCACCACAAAAGAGATT
Organism: Vipera berus; assembly: GCF_964194415.1. Classification (NCBI taxonomy): domain Eukaryota; kingdom Metazoa; phylum Chordata; class Lepidosauria; order Squamata; family Viperidae; genus Vipera; species Vipera berus. Next base: position 11,947,679 of record NC_138211.1, on the reverse strand, counting down.
GAAGAATTACCAACCCTTCAGTCTGTTTAGATCTGGTGTGCAAATTAGAACTTTCTAATATTGTGAAATTCTAAGCTATGAAAATTGGGACTGCAATGTCTCTTTCATTACATTAGTTAAATTCAACTTTCTGATTTTTCTACAAACACCACACAGGCATACACTCTTGACACACACAGAGATACACAGAGCCAGCAGTTCACCCCTTTGTCTTCTTTTCCACAAAACACATGACATTCCAAGATAGCTCATCTGGTGACATTTGGTTCTTCCCAAGAACCTGCTTATCTGAAATTGCCTTAGGACAAAGCCATCTCTAAATTACTGAGCAGAGGGAGGAGCAATGCTTTGTTCCCTCACTCAAAGGACAGCAATGGAAAGAGCATAAAGAGAGGTCCTGGGAGACAGATCACAATCAGACTTAAGGCTCAAAATAAATGCCTCATCCTAGAAATGAAATTTAAGGGATTTATGTAGGGAGGAAAAAGAGACATGGTTATTCCGCCTCCGAAAAAGTGATGCCAGATTAATGTTCCATTTTATGGTCACAATATTGCACACATTTACATGTACAGTATACATTTAACTGCCCTTGGCTTTACTTTTTATATCTCCAATCTGCCTAATAAGTACAAGGGCTAAAAACTAAATTTAAATTAAAAAAAATACATTGGTAAGTAGCAGAGAAAGTACAACATGCTATCAACTACAAGTGCCCAAAGACAGCAGGGCCATCTGCACATTCACAATTGATAGTTCCTATGCTGTCTCCTAATTCCGGGTCAACAGTAAAAGGGTGTTTGTTGGTTTAGTTGGTTGGTTTTGTTTGTGATGTCTCCATGTGTCAGGCCCAAAGAGCCAAGAACAGCACATGGAGTTATTTCTGAGTAGTTCCTCTACATTTGTTCACCTACAAACAGAATCTTGCCAGAGTAAAGCAACTATCTGCAACAAGGTAAGATAAGATGAGATGAGATGAGAGAAGATGAGGTGAGGTGAGGTGAGGTGAGGTGAGGTGAGGTGGGATGGGATGGGATAGGATGAGATGAGATGAGATGAGATGAGATGAGATGAGATGAGATGAGATGAGATGAGATGAGATGAGATGAGATGAGATGAGATGAGGTAAGATAACCTTTATTGTCATTTTTTACTGTGGGCACAACAACACACATCAAAAATGAAATTTAGTTGCCCGCTTTCAAAGTGAACACATCCATGACACACACCTAAACATACTATAGATATAACTATAGATATAATCTGTGAATTGCTAGGGAAGGTCTGATCTTGCTCACTTGCTGCCTATCAGATATTCCAACCTCTGCTGTCTGCCTTCTGGGAAGGAGCCAGAATACATTCCACCACAGCGTGTCAGTCTTTCCTTGTCCCTGTAGTTTTCTTGGCAAGATGGTTTGTCAAGTGATTTGCCATTACCTTCTTCCTACAGCTGAGGGAGACCCAGCCAGATGTCTTACCTAAGGAGTCCTGGAGCTCACAGCCTTCTGGGTTCCTAACCTGGAGCTTAACCTCTATACCAATTTGGCACTCATCTCAGTATATATAGCCTCTTATATAAAGCTTAATAAATATTGCTGTGAAAGTTATGGCAATGCCCAAGAGGGAAAGACTGTCTTGACTTGATGATGAAAAGTTATCAACAGAGGTGCTAGATGTATTTCCCTATGGAAGTCTCTCCTCAACCCAAGCCTTACAATGAGATGGCTGCCTTAAGAAAAATACAGGGAGAATAGTTTGCCACATTAAATATGTAGTTCTGAATATTTTCAATGCTCCCTACTTATGGAAGACCTGCAAGATATCAAAAGCAAGGTTAGTTATAGCTGTATCCTATATTTCAATAAATATCTCAGCATGTCATTTTGGTTTGACAAAGCTATTTGCCTCAACAGGCATTTTATTCCTATGAATTGTTGGTACAAGTTCATGATTCATAAAACTATGTACGGTTTGTTCCAAATATAATAGTGGGGAGTATTTTCCCACTTTATTTTTGCATATTAAATATATACAAAAGCATGAAACCTTTTACCATACAGTTAATCCTATAAGACTTCCCTATGTTCCACCTGGATGATACATTTAGAAGTTTCTATCACTTCTTCCATTTGTTTTAAGCAGGGGGGGGAAGAAATCTTTTAAAGGAAACACATAATAGCTCCAGGGCATCTTCTGATTAGTAATGCTAGAAGTCTTTCAAGTGAAAGAATTCTTCATTACACAATGTAGTGCTATTCACAGGGGCATTCAGAGAGAAAAATGACATGCACACACCATTTTCCCACTGGAATGCTCTTGTTTCCAATGTAATGAATAGTACAACCACATTCACAATGGCATGATGGGGAAACAAAATGGTGAACACCAAAAGAGAGTTTAACAATGCTGTTATCTCTTCACTCTTCAATAATCAGATGAGAGTTTATGCTTTTAACACATAGATAAACCATTCCAGTTTCAATTTTAATCTTTAATCAAATACTAATGCAGGCTTCTCCATACAGTATAGGTATATCGCAGCTACTAGTTCCAGAATTCTGGAACGGTGTTCCCAAGCTAGCTGAGAATTCTGGGAGTGACATTTTCAATATAGTGGTACCTCAGTGTTAATTGGTTCTGGGAGCTGCGACAGATACTGTAAACGATGAGTCCCAAACCATATGACTTACCATGTAACCCTTTGTTTTGGCCTGGTAAGAATTTTCTATCTCTCCCTTTTCCTATGTCAGTGATCTTCCCAGCAGACTGACTTTCTGTCTATTCCCCACAACCACCCCCCCTCTACCTATAACAGCAAGTCAAGTACTAAACAAAGGCTGAGCACTGGGGCAACATTTTCATGTCAAAATTTGGAAATTTTGAAAACTGAGATTATAAAAGCCCAGTCTAGCACAATACCAGCGAAGAAGAAAAATAACAGCTCTCAAAAGAAACCAGCATGGCTGCATAAAGAATTCTCTGTTAAATTGAAAGACAAAAAGACAGGTATAAAAAGTGGAAAGAGGGGCACATAACTAAGGCAGAATATCAGCAAATAGCCCGAGACTGCAAAGATGAAGTGAGGAGAGCTAAGGCTCAAAATGAACTAAGGCTTGCAAACAAAGTCAAAAATAACAAAAAAAAAGCTTCTTTCAACATGTAAAAAACAAGAAAAAAGTTAAGGAAATGATTGGTCCATTTGTGGGAGAAAGTGGCAAGAAGGTGACAAGCAACAGGGAGAAAGCAAAACTATTTAACTTGTTTTTTGCATCTGTCTTTATACAAAAGGGAAAAAAACAGTCCAACCTATCAAAAACAGTACTGTAAAAACAGATTAGAAACAAGTTAAGATAGGCAAGAAAATGGTAAGCGAGCACCTGTCCACCCTGGATGAGTTCAAATCACCAGAACCAGATGGATTACACCCTAAGTTTCTGAAGGAACTGGCAGATATGATCACAGAACCACTGAACTATGTCTTTCAAAGAACATGGAGCACTGGGGAACTACCAGAGGACTGGAAGAGAGCTGATGTAGTTCCCATCTTCAAAAAAAGGGGAAAAAATGTATCCAGGAAACTACAGACCTATCAGCCTGACCAAAATACCTGGGAAGATTCTGGAAAAGATAATCAAGCAATAAATCAGCGAACACCTAGAGGCAAACAAAGTCATTACTAAAAGCAAACATGGGTTTGTCAAAACAGATCATGCCAAACAAATCTTATTGCATTCTATGACCAAGTGACAAAATTAGTGGATCAGAGGAATGCTGTGGATATAATTTGCTTGGACTTCAGTAAGGCATTTGATAAAGTAGATCACAAACTATTACTTGATAAGATGGAAAAATGTGGGTTAGACAGCATCACCACCAGATGGATTCGTAGCTGGCTGACTGGCTGTACTCAGCGTGTGGTCTTCAATGGAACTTCATCTACATGGAGGGAAGTGTGTAGTGGGGTGCCCCAGGGCTTTGTTCTGGGCCCAGTGTTCTTCAACATCTTCATCAACGATTTGGATGAAGGGATAGATGGGGAGCCCATCAAATTTGCAGGTCACACCAAGCTGGCAGGAATAGCCATTACTCAGAAGATAGGCTTAAGATACAGGAGGATCTTGACAGATTTGAACATTGGATGCTATCTAACAAAATGAAATTCAATGGCGAAAAAAGTAAGGTTCTACATTTAGGCAAGAAAAACTAAATGCACAGATATAGTATAAGTGGTACCTTGCTCAATAGTAGTAACTGTGAGAGGGAACTCAGAGTCCTAGTGGACAATCACTTAAATATGAGCCAGCAGCGTGCTGCAGCTGCCAAAAAAGCCAACACAGTGCTAGGCTGCATTAACAGAGGGATAGAATCAAGATCACATGAAGTGTTAATACCACTTTACAATGCCTTGGTAAGGCCACACTTGGAATACTGCTTCCAGTTTTTTTTTCACCACAATGTAAAAAAGAGCAACAAAGATGATTAGGGGACTGGAGGCTAAAACATATAAGGAACGGTTGCTGGAATTGGGTATGTCTAGTTTAATGAAAAGAAGGATGAGGGATGACATGATAGCAGTCTTCCAATATCTCAGGGATTGCCACAAAAAAGAGGGAGTCAAGCTATTCTCCAAAGCACCTGAAAGCAGGACAAGAAGCAATGGATGGAAACTAACCAAAGAGTGAAGCAACCTAGAACTAAGGAGAAACTTTCTGACAGTCAGAACAATTAACCAGTGGAACAACCTGCCTCCAGAAACTGTGGATGCTCCAAAAGAAGACTTTCTTTTAAGAAGAGACTGGACAGCCATTTGTCTGAAAAGGTATAGGGTTTCCTGAAGGAAGGAAACTGATGGTTGGACTAGATGATCTCCAAGGTCCCTTCCAACTTTTGTTGTTGCTGTTGTTGTTGTTGTTGTTGTTGTTGTAGTTGTTGTTGTTGTTATGCATTGAGCACCAAATTCATCAAGTTTTGAAGCAGTCGAATACCGAGGTACCCCTGTACTTTGAGAGAACATCAGGCTGTATTGAAATACTTTGCCAATCCCATCCCATTTTTTTTATCAAACTGCAATTCCTTGCCTGCAGTTCAAAAAAATTCACTTATTCAATAGAACACTTGATTTCCATTTCCTAAATGAAAGGGAAAGAAAACATGATCAAGAAAAGCTGAAAAAAATGATAAATCATCCTGCTAGTAGGTATATCACTTTAAAGCAAAGGTGTCCATGTATGCTTTAATAGGAAAAAAAAACTAATTTCTACAAAAATGCTAGCCCACCAGAATGGCATTGCCAGAGGAAATTCCAGACCATTTTCTAACTTTGTTCTTTTGTTAAAGAACATTTTCAGCCCATATCTGATTTTATTAAACCTCAGTTGAACAGGAAAGAAAGTAAGTGGTAAGATCTCTGGTGATTTTTTTTTTTAGCTGACTCAGGCATAATAAGTGGTCTAACAAGGTGACCATCATCACCTCGAGATTTTTAAGCTTAAGAAAAAAAAAGATGCCGAAGGGGAACCTGAGACTAGCTTTCTTAAATTATGCATGGTCGAGAAAATGGTGATACATAGAAATGTTATTCCTTTTTCCATAATACTAGAGTTTGGGGGTCATTCAATAACATTGATTGGCAGCAGATTCAGCACTGACAGAAGGAAGCATTTTCTTATCCCGAGAATAATTACATTACAGGATTCTCTACTCATGCTTGGGAGTGACTATTAGCTCAAAGCTAAAGGAGTGAGACTCTTTTGCTCCCTGCAAAGATCACGTTAATCCTTCCCAAGTATTGGTTTTCTGAATTGCCTGAGCTATTTCTTAATTCTTCCCCCACCCATTAATATATTTGCAAATTATAAATAAAACATTTATTTCCCTTTTTTTTCCAGCTCAGTCAAGGCCCCTATTTCCACCTGCTGATATTATCAATGAACATGAGTCAACGTACAACTGAGTTGGCTGCATCATTAAGTAACATAGGCTGGCTGTCTTGACTTAGCGCAGTCTTGCCCTGCATCCTGTAAGCAATTTCGCAACTGCATTGGATGATAACTCCCAGAATTTCCAACTAACATGGCCAACTCAAGACACTATCCTCCCAAGATGTGATGTTATCTCTCTTTTTTTATTTTAACAATTTATACATTATGATATATATTTTTAATTGAGAATCACACCAGGAATAAAAAAAAGATTTTTGGTCTCCACATATATGCTAGATTCTCTGGTATATTTGTGGAGTCAACTGATTCGTATAAACATAGAAATTAACAAAGTCTTCAACTATTCTTTCTCCTGGGATTCACCCAGGGGAGGGTGATGGGGAGGAGGAGTAAAGCCAGATGTTGCTTTGACTGGTCTTCCTCTCTCTGTTGTAATGTAAATCAGTAAGTACTGTATTACTTTCCTGAAGGGAAGAAAGATCTTCCTGTTTTCCACTGTAGGCCATCAAGCTTTGAGAAGTAAACCACAAAGCTTCTAGTTAGCCCTTTTGTTCAAGTAGGATGCTTTTGAATCTCAAAATCTCCAATTTACTTGCAATATCCTGCACATATGCACATCCTAAAGAAATTCAGCATACAGCAACTAGTCCCTAAAAAATGATGGTTTTTTTATTTTCAATCAGAGGATTATTGTGTGAACATAGCTAGAGATTTGCAGAGACACAGAAGTTCATTTAAGTGAGAAAAAATTTCAGTAAACAGATCAGAACCATGCTAGGATTTAGGTAACCTGAGCATGGTACATTTACAAAGAGAAAACTGAGAGAATCAAATAGGATCAAAGGCAAACAAATAAACAGGACTTTCCCTGATAAACTGTATTACCGAAAACACAGCTAACACAGCAAGTACACCTTGTAAGGCCGTGATAGAGGCAGTATTTCATTTCCAACATCTTCCTTGCTAGAATTGTTTGTGCTATATAGCACTGAACTTTGATGTGATGCCAATTATAGGGATTAAATCATGATGATACAGTTCTCCAAACAGCAAAATTCTGCTGTCATGAATCTTCCAAAGAAGATGTTATCATATATCAATTTTTGGAGCTTCAAGGAAAAAAAAGAGGTAGCAATTCTAATTCAGCATTGCAAACATAGATAAATATAAATGGATTCAAACACAGACTTTGAAAAGCGAAGCACTCAAAACCATCTAACCGAATGGACAACCGCAACTAGTTTACTTCCTTCTTCCTTTTGTAAAAAATCTCCATCTATGGTTTCCAAAGAAAGTTGACAACTTTGGCAAAGTACTATCATATAAATAAATTATGGTTCATCCTATCATTACTATCTTGAATGTGCCATTTATATAGAAAAGTGACAGTATCCTGTCAGAACCGACCAAGATCACTTGAGATAAAGGTAGCATCCTTTCCAGTTTCTTGCAGAAGAATAGTAGAAGCTTATTTCAACCCTGGAGGTCTGATAGCATTCCCATCAAACCAAGAACAGCAGAATAACTGAAGGGTTGTAAATCTAGATGAACAACCTCCCAGCACTTTACTGCAACTTTCTGCATTGCAGACTTCTGCTGCCTGAGGCAGTTCGTTCACTGCCTAAAGCAATGTTGCCACTGACTCCTGCCAATTCAGTAGAAAGGGGGAAGTGCAAAGGGCAAAGAAGAGCAAATTTTGGGTGAAGAACCCCTAATGATAGTGTTCCTGTGTGAGGGGATAACTCTGTTTGTCTTGAATTAATATGTTATGAAGTTGAGAAACAAGAGGAGAACCCAAATCCTCTGATTTTATTTGAATCCACTTATCCTGCCTTTGAAATAAATAAAAATAAAACCTTTGGAATCATTCTTGGGGTGGTATATAGTCCAGATTCCCAGGAGGCATGGAGTGCATTCCAGAGGAGCAAGAGACAGCTCAGTTCAGATAGACTGTGTGAGGGAAAGAGGGTGAGGACAACTCCTCCCTCATAGTTCCCAGAGTATACACTTTATGTGGCTAGTAGCTTGCTTTAGTTTGGCAAGAGTCTGTCTACAGGTAAGGAACAATAAAGCAATCTGCTTTGAAGAATTACAATATTTCTTTCTTGGTTTTTTGGAGCCTGACAGTTTGGGCATAATGGATCAAAGTTGAGAATTAATCAATTGCCAGGTAAAGAAATGTTCATTTCAGAAGTGCAAATGTAAAATTAGTCAAGAGGGGGAAAGTTCTCGTAAGCAAGGGCCTCTTATGGGTAAATTTTCAGCTTGGGCATGTCTGATGGCCTCCAGTACCCAAGTTTTATTCTTTCAGGCTTCAATGGATAGTTCAGGATAAATGAAAGTTTTCCCTGATGGGACATAATGTGTTATAATGATGGAGCTTAACTGCAAGAATTATCTGAGTTAGTAGCTGGTGGACTTTTATTGGGACCAATTCTCATGAAAGGAAACAGTGAAGAATTATTTTAAAACAGTTGCTTTAAAAAAAAATCCTCAGCAATCTTTTACAATTTATAATCTATAATGGCTATGAAGTTTTATGGGTTGAGACCAGAGAAATTGGACCCTGATAGATGATAGAAAGTGCAGACAGATGTTGGAAATGTAAACACAAGTCAGGCACCTATTATCATGTTTAGTGGACATGCGATAAAGTAAAGAATTATTGGAAAAAGATACTTACTTGGCTAGAAAAGATGTTAGGAGAACATGTTGATTTTAAACCTGAACCTTTTTTTAATTAGGTATAATGCCAAAAAAAGACTAGTGAACAAAGCTTATACTTGACTTTGCACATCACAGCAGTGGCAAGAATTATATTTGCACAACACTGGAAAAACGAAGGAATACCATCGGATGAGGAATTAAATAAAAAAATACCAGAATGTGCAGAGATTGACAGATTGACTATGAGACTGAAAGAAAAAGACTATTATCAAACCTGGGATTTAGTCTACCATTGGCTAGAGGAAAGAAGAAAGGATTAGGAAATAAATATGTATTAGCATGTAAACTCAGACAGCACATTGGTTGAAAAATTATTATTGTATGTATGGAAAAAACGAATAAAAAATCTTATACAAAAGAAGGTGCATCTGTCTGTCACTCATATACTTCCAAGTATAACTAATAAAGGGTAACAATGCAAACTCCATTCCTGAAAATTTCCTTAACCTTTTTGAGATATTGAAAGTTCTCTTCTGATTGAAAGACTACTGGCAAGAAAAAAAAACCACAGGAAATTTCATGTCTAATATTAAGCTGAACTGGACCTGCTCAAAAATGTTGGACTATACTCTTTTTTTTTGGGGGGGGGCAATAACTTGAGTTGGTCCAAAATTGTTTCTTCTCCCCAACCCTCCCTTTAGACGATCAGAAGCAGAAACCCCTTTGCCAGTCCCGCTCAGCACAAAGCAAAGATATAATTTCCCTTTCCTTTTCTCCCTCCTGACAGCTTGTGGCATAATAACAACAATTTTTGCTCTTTTGTTGCATAATTTCAATGAACTACTGTGAAATGCCATTTAGTCAATTGTAGAAGCCATTTATTGGCTTGTGTACAGCAAAGAAACCAGAGAGATTACCATTTTAAAACATAGACATCGCTCAGCTATTGTATTTCCCACGGAATGCAAATATTACAGAGATATAATAGCAGTTGATCTACCCATAACAATATTTATGTAAATTACAGATACTGGTCATCATTAATTCAACACTGACAAGCGTTTGGCTCCCTGGCATGAATGACACGAAACAGATTAACAATATAATGGTACCATGAGAAGGAGAATATAGGAAAATAGGTTTTGTATTTTATTATATGGCCAGTTTTCAAGCATAGAAGCCATGTTTCAGACCATCTTTTAATGTCTGTTGCAACTAACTGGCTGCAAATTCCATAATTCTTGTGGGCATCAAATGTTGGCAGACCTGCAATGAAGACCTGGCTTCACATCCAGTAAATTGTGTGGCTAAAATATGGTTTGTTTGTGATTTAGTTTACCACTGACATTGTACATGATGCCATTGTAGCTTGTACTGGAGGCTTATAGTTGTGCACAGTCTGTCTGTATGATTGGTTTATTATCCTCTTTTGCAAACCCAATAAACTGGGTTAATGTTATAAATCATGGTTAAAACAACCAAAGATAAGTTTGACTATAGCTAAAGTTTCTCTGCTTGTGGTAAGCCCTAGGCAAGGGGAAGCTCTATTATGCCAGGGCTACAACATCCCTTAGACTTTTTTCTACAATTGTTACTAGCGTTGGTTAACTGGAGTTTATTCAATAAAGTATAATTTGCTGATAAAATTACTAATAGACATGCCACCTGTAAATCAATATTCTTGCTTTTCAACCTCTGGGTAAGAACCCTTCTCATTTGTTCATTCACTAAATTCCTATCTTGTATTTCTGCTAAGGAGTTCAAGGTTGTGTAGAATTACATTTTATAAATTTTACTTCTCATTCAAGAAGCGTCTTCCATTTTGGATGAGACGCAAAACTTTTCCAAGAAAAGTCCAGTTGTCTTTTGAAAAGCATGCTTTGGACTACCATGATCTGGATGACTGAGGATCTCCACAGACCTTTGACTGAAATAGTATAAGATCTCCTGCTTGAGCAGGGCTGCACTAGAAGACCCCCAAGTTCCCTTCTAACTCTGTTATTCTATATCCTGTAATTAACCACACGGCAAGAAATCTATGAAGCACATAGGTTTGAAAACAACTGATTGGCCCGAAGCGCCGTAATCTATAGGTAATGAAATTCAATACTTCCAAGTGTACCGCCATGTTCTTGATATGATACCTATTCACTCCAGCAATGCCTGAGCTTAAGCAATAGCAGTCTTCAGTGCTCTGCCCTTGGCTGAAAGTACATCTATCTCTAATCAAATATGTCATATAATGAATGAATGAACCTTTATTAGCAAAGTACAACATGTATACATTGAGATTGGCTGAGCTTCCCTTCGTGCCCCTACCACCACCACAACTCACAGTGACAACAAACCCACCATCTTGTTACACCATGTCAGCTAATTGCACAACAGACAAGCCTCGCAAGTCAATCATACATAAAGTTATTACCCGTTCAAGAGCCTGACAGCCCATGGATAGAAGCTGTTCTTCAGCCTGTTGGTATGGCTGGCTATACTTCTATATCTCCTACCCGATGGTAGGAGAGTAAAGAGGTACTGACCAGGGTGTGAGTCGTCCCTGAGAATTTTCCTCACTCTTCCAAGGCAGCAAGCCCTGGCGATGTCATCCAGTGGTGTCAGGGGACAGCCCACGATGTTTTGTGCTGTGCTCACCACCCTCTCTAATATCTTCCTATCCGCAGCTGTCAGGCCAGCATACCAAACACAATACAGTGCGACAGGACGCTCTCTATAGTAGACCAGTAAAAGGTCATTAGCCGTTGTTCTACCCTTTTCTTCCACAAGACCCTGAGGAAGTGGAGTCTCTGTTGGGCCTTTCTGGCCACCTGGGTTGTATTGACTTTCCAGGTAAGATCTTCACAAAGGTAGACTCCCAGGAAACTCAAGAAAGCAAATATCTAGTCACTGTTTTTCTATGTTGTCCTTCCTATAGGACAACATTCTATGACTTTGTAACTTCTCTCATATCAAGCACGTAAAAGGAGGAAGGTTAAGGCCCCTTCTTGCATCAGATCAGCAGCCACATTCCTAGAGCTGTCATCCTTCCCCACTGCATTACATCAGGACATATGTGAACAAGCTTAGCCCGTATTATTGCTTATCGGTGTGTGATGTCCTTTATCTTCTCTTTTTCTTCCCTTTGACTTTATTTAATGCAATTACATTTCTCCCCCCCCCTTTTTTTTAAAAAACCTGATTTTTCCTTTCTGTATAATCTGATCTTCAGTAGAAATAGACACATCAGTAGTCATTGCCTGCTTTAACCTTTTCCATTCCCACCTTCAAAAGCAAGGGGAATGTTTGCAATCAGAGGCATTAGTCTTAAATTATATTACACCACTCAAAGCCAACTGTTTTGGATTTTCTTCGCAAAAAAAAAATATCTAGGGTAGCCAAAGAACATTTCTGAACATTTACACCACATCGCTAAAAGTCACCAGGATCTTAAAGTACAAAAGCAATTTTATCTGAAAGGTCAAAGATTATTTGCATAGACCTTTCATTGATCAAAGTGCTTTTTTGCATACTCCTTTCACTAATCATGGATCTCCATCTCTTTCTACAATTTGAAATTCGAAGGCTTGAAGAGAACTCAATCCTCCCACCAACTCTATCTAGTTATAAATATTATAATTCTTTCAATTCATCTTGTAGGTCTAGAAGTGGCTTGAAATTAAACAACTCCGGGATAGTCAAGATCTGACCAACATTCAGCAGTTAATTTGCAAGGGAGGGAAAGAGGACATAGGTCTACCTCAATATGACACCTTCTGACATAGATCAAGAAGATCCAATGGCTTGGCTCTTTCACATGGCAAAAGATTTTTTTGTGACAGACTGAGTTCACATGTTTTACTAAGCTACATTGGCTTAATAAGAACTTGAATACAAATTACTGTAATAAATAAATATACTTTAGAAAGGGAAGAGAGGAAGAGTTCTAGGCAGATCATTGGGGAGAGATCAAGTTATGGGAAACAATATCAAAGTTTGCACAAGGATTTCAAGAAGTAGGGTTAGAAACAATTAGATAATCAATAAATTTGCTCAGGTTCTCTGTCACTCTTCACTGCCATCTTGGACCTCCCTGGATTTTACATCCCAGATCTAATAGTGCCATAAAAAAAATCTTCCCTAGAATCAACTCAGCTTGGTAACGATTGGTGAAATAAACATCCATTGCATACTCAGTTACTCTCTTAACTCACATAATCTGAGATAAAAGTCCTTTGGGGCTAAAATAGGTGGAAAACTCATGAGAATTTAAGCCAATATTTTATTGACTAGCATCCTAGATCTTAACCTAGCTTTTATTTCTGAATGAAGAGAGGAAATGTTGCTTGCCTAAAAGAGCCAGAGTGATGTAGATCAATTTTATTTGAATGTAGTGATGATAGAACATACAGAAGCTGGTCACCGCCAGGAAACAGAGGCAGTAAATCTGTGAATTTATTGTGTAAATATGCCCCAGTTACCACTGTATATAGCTAAGAACAAGCTAGGCTGTTTTTCTACAAGCATTTATTACCATTGGCCTCTTTTCTATTGCGTTTGATAACAAAACCCCAAAGAATTATGATCTAAAAAGCTTTCAGTCAATTTGAATATTCAGTACTGTGATAACATGCAGTAAAGTCTGGGTATTTCTTAAGGACTTATATTCTGCTCCTTAGGAATATTCATTTAACAAAAAATAAAACAAGACTGAAAATCACAATAAATATGCCTTTTCTGTTGCTGTCTTCCTAGTAATTGAGCTGTTTTGCAATATATATATATATATATATATATCCTCCCTCGAGTGTTTTAACAAAAACACAGCATTTGAAATATTGGGCTCTGAATCAGCAATATGACAACTTTGGACAGTAATTTACTTGAACGGACTAGGAAAAGATAAATTGAAAATTGCTGAATGGGGCAGTTCATAATTCACAGTATTACCTTCTTGCATACATAGCTGCCCCCATTTGACATACAACTGAGCTGAGTCTCACTGGTGCTGCAATAGTGACTCCCTAAATGAAAAAAAAAAACCTATGTTCTGGAATAACAATGATTTTTTTTTCAATTTTCAGACCTTAGTATGAGTTGGAATAAAAATGAATTTTTCAGTTTTCATTCCTTAATATGGGTTAACATCCTTAGTCTTGATCAGCCTTCATTTGTACCTTCGAGATGATGGTATGCAGCTCATATTATCCTTAAAGCCCAATGATGGGAAGATCAAGGTAGACCTAGTGAGGGACTTTAGATCCATAAAGAAACCATCTAGCTAGAGAAATGAGAAGAAATACACACGGGGAAAGAAAAGTTAGCTTATAAAAGTTATATCCAGAGTCTTTAGTGGTCTTTCTACTACAGTACAGGATTCTACTAGCATTTGAATCCAAAGGACAGTTCCATGGTTTGCTAATCAAAGCAATCCTACAGCGTTGAACTAAAATGAATCATTATAATAATAGCTCAAAAATCATGTACTTGCTTATATCTGCCAGGATGGGTGCGCCCTCCAAGTGCTGCTGGATTATTCACTCAATCACTCCTGTTATGTTAGTTCTTACTCTTAACTGCTCTGTGTCCCTTAATTCCTTAAGCTGTAGTAGCCCCTTTCTTTAAAACCAGAAGAAAGTTTGTATTCTAACGTCTTTTCTGCAGCTATTTCTACTCTAACAGAATCATTTAACTCTAGTTCCTGTTCAGTAGATGGCTAGGATTTTTTAGTTTCTTGTAGGTCCTCCTCCAGTAATTCCATTGCCTGATTTTGATCATCAGATGACTTCTCTGAGATACTCCTGACAATTTGGTGAAGCTACTTTTTTCCCCCCAATCAGGTCCATTAACTATAATTGGCTCATATTTCTCCAGTCTCTGAGTAAATAACAAGCAATGTTAATGTAAGCCAATCTGTTCATCCATTCGAACTTGATCTATTGACCGAGAAGAAGCCACAACATGTGGCATACCTGCTGGTGTTGCAAAAATAGACCTTATGAAAATCATTTACTTCTCAGCTCTTTAGCAATGGAAACCAGGCTTTCTAATTAAGAGCCTACATTAACATAAGGAGACACGATTGCTACTTCTTCAATCCAAGTGCCTAGATATTGTCTTGTCTTGCAAGCAAATAGGCCCAGTCTATCTAACACTACTTTATTGAAAATCCAGAACTTACATTTCATAATGCAATCACATCCTAATGTCAAAATAATCTCTTCATTCTGTCATAATGATGTATTAGAAACAAAGGTAACCAGACCATGATATTTAATGGGCTTAGGTCAGGAGCTAGTAGTATTAAAACTTACAAAATGAGGGGGATACAAAAATCTGGATGACCATGAGATGGCAGCAAAGGCATTCAGAAAACACTTCTTTATTGCCTTTTTATGATCATCTGGATTTATATAGCCCTATCTTGTAGCTGCAGATTCAAATCCCCCTTCATTGCAAAAAAAAAAGCAGGGAATGTTATTGTAACTATTTAATTAGGTTGAAATCATGGGGAAAGCCTGCTTTAAGGCTCACCAGTATATATAAAAAAAACAAATGTTGTTTTATATTCATAGTTAGCAGTAATTTACTGTCCCTTAACAAACGAGATACTACAAAAAGATAGTCTAGGCTTCTCCCCAGCCTGACCACAATAATAAAGCAAGGAACATCATCATATACAACATTTTTCCCTGTTTCATTGGAAATTAACCCCTTGCTGATATCTCTGTTGCATTTCCATTCTGTGACAAACTAGCAAAGGCTTCCAGTCAGGCTGAGATGGACTAGAAAAAGCAGATGGCTTCAAAAAGATCTAATTTGCCTTCAAGGCAACATATGGAATATTAATTAATAATGGATTAATGGACTTCCCCCCCACTTTAAATTTTAATACATTTGCTAGGGCCCTTTTTTGTTTTTGTTCCCGGCAAAACAATGGCTGCCCTTGAGCATTTACATCATTTTTGTCTTTTGTCATGCTGCCTAAATAACCTTGATGCTGAAAATGTGAGAAATGTCAAGGAGAAACCATAATCAGAATAACAGGGTTGGAAGGGACCTTGGAGGTCTTCTAGTCCAACCCCCTGCTCAGTCAGGAGATCCCCTACCATTTCAGACAAATGACTGTCCAATCTCTTCTAGAGAGACCCACCCACCCACAACCTCTGAAGGCAAGCTGTCCTTGTTTAAGTTGCAGAGTCGTGAAATTTCAAAGAAAATGGGGAAACTTAAAAGAGCAAGGAGAAGTTCTTAACGTAGTCTGGTGGTCATATAGAGTTTGGGTTGTTTTCTTGTGTCTCTATATAGTCCATTTCCACCTTTCTTTACTCTCCTTCTCTTTATCCCTTTCTCTTTTCCCCTTCCCCTTCTTCTTCCTTGATTCTCTCTAAAGGTAAAGGTAAAGCTTCCCCCCGCACATGCGTGCTAGTCATTTCCAACTCTAGGGGCCGGTGCTCATCTCCGTTTCAAAGCCGAAGAGCCAGCGCTTGTCCAAGGACGTCTCCGTGGTCATGTGGCCGGCATGACTAGACGCCAAAAGCACACAGAGCGCTGTTACCTTCCCACCGTAGTGGTCCCTATTTTTCTACTTGCATTTTTACGTGCTTTCGAACTGCTAGGTTGGCAGAAGCTGGGACGAGTAACAGGCGCTCACTCTGCTACACGGCACTCCAGATTCGACCCACCAAAATGCCGACCTTCTGATCGACAAGCTCAGCGTCCTAACTCACTGAGCCACCGTGTCCCTTTTATTCTCTCTATAAGAGTTTACATAACATACCAGAAGATCCGTACATACACACTGAAACTCTTAAATGAGTTCTACACACACACACACACACACACACACACACACAGAGGCAATTTTGGCAGAAGGGATGTTACTAGATTGACGTAATCCTTTCTACTGACTCCAGTTAAAATCAGTTCCAAAGTCTCCAATCTGTCTTCAAAGGGAGACCCCCTATGAAGCACATTATGTTAATGTAACCTGAAAATGGGTGGGGGGGAATCCAATCTACATTTTTTTTCCAAGTAAAGAGGGAGAGTTGGTGGATAAGCCAAACTTGATTTTAAAGTGGTGTTTTAGACTACTATTTTTAATCTGGTCTTCCAGAACCAACTGCAGCTCTAGGTTTGAGCTTGATATGGATAAAATGCATGGAAGAAAACTAAAAGCTATGTCCTGGTATGCTAAAATTTAGGATGTGAAATTAGTTTTAGTGCTTAATTAGGGTTTAAAACTGAAGAGCATTGAAACATGCAAATTGTACTATAATGGAGTCCAAAGAAAGTTTTACATCAAAGCTCTGTTCTTTTTCCTTATTTCTTTATATATTTTCATTGTTCTAGGCCCTGCAAAATTAAAGTACATTTCTGTCTTTATAGATTGCCAGCTCTGTTTACTGTCTTTAAGTGAGTGTGTGTGTGTGTGTGTGTGTTTGTAGTGTAGGCTTTATTAGCCTTTTGTCCTAGAAGAAAATGTTTCTTAGTTCTTTAGCCATATATGGCACAAGAAAGATGGAGAAGCGAACAGTGGGTTAAGCTGCTAAATGTCTTGAAATCTAATTTTCATCTCTTGCTCCCCCCAGCAGATAACCAATAAACATGGAATTATACAGCTAGACCAGGCAAAAGCTTGCTGTACATATGCCAGTGAATCACTGGAGACCCTCAAAACCTGTGGCAAATTATGCAATTCTCATAGCAAAGAGCAGGGAAAAAAATAGGGAGAGAGGAAGGGTTGCCAAAGAAATATAATTTCTTAAGAGTTACAGGTTTCATTTCTGTCGAAAAGAAGGAATCGTTCTCTCTGACTTGTCCAAAAATTGGGCTTAAGTGGCTCCCCTCTGTTATACAGTTATTTGGAGTTAGAGTATTTAGCTAAAGGTTGGGGCAGAACAGAGATGATCAACATTTTAGGAACAGGTGAAGGCACCTGCAACTTTTGGGAAGGCTAAGAACCAAGGTTGGATGATGTTGCCAAGGAGATACAGCCAGAAATTTTTAGGGGAAGAGCATGAAGGAGATTTTTCTTTGGTTTTCGTTTTGTTTTTTCCCCAGTAAGCTTTGGAGAAGAATTTCCCGACAGCTTTTCTATGTTTCTTTTCTGAAATAGAACAGAAAGTTATGTTAGATGAAGGGATCAGGGGCGTTTTGCCAAGTGACAGGGCAGTGATCAGGTGCCCAGGCAACAGATTCTTTTAGATCCAGAGACAATAAGCACACCAGTGAGTAAAGAAATGTGAATTATGAATTCAGGCAGACAGATTCTGAATTCAAGCATAACATAAAGAGCATCCATGCCAAGAAAGGTGAAATCTAAATATCTCACAAGCTGTCAGGAGTGCCTTAATAACAACAGCAAGACACCCCAAGCCGGGCCAATTTCCACAGCACTTTGTTTTGTGCGGAAGCTTCCAACTTAAAGGGCAGTCCTAGCATTGTGATGAACAGTTGGCACCATGACTGCTTCACAAGGCTGCAAGATCTGACCTGGATCAGGTGAAACATGACTCAAAAGTCTGAGACTTTCATAGTTAAGAAAAAGCTTTACAACTCTCTGGAGATTTTCTCCTCCTTTTCTCCTTTATTCAGCCAACAACTACAAAGAACAAGTAGATGAGCGCAGAAGGGGTTCTAAACTTATAAACTTGTCTTAATATGGAGGAGAACTCAAAATATGTCACTAAACTCCTCTAAATAACAATGGTCTTTCACACTGCCATCACAAGGGATTCCCAGGTAGAAGTTCCAGGACCGAGTGAGTAATCTATTAATGCCTTACAGTAATCATGCTGTGTAAGAGGTTCCAGCATATGAAATGAATCCAAGGCATTGCTCAATATTAATATGACGCTTGGGATACCTTATTTTTAATTCATCATGAGTTAGAGGCCATTTCACCAGACAGAGGAAGATTTGTAGGTCCTCAGTCTTGGGTTGAGAAACAGCCCTGTGGCCTACGTATGTATCCTGGTTTAAAAACAGACTAAATTCCAGTTTGTGCAGTCTTAAGGTAAAGAAAAAATAGTAGCTTAACCTTATTGGTTTTCAATTCCAGTATGAAAGAAAAGGCAGGGAGCTAGGATGGGAATGAAGGAACAGGAGGAAACTTAATTTAATAAAACTGCCATAACTGAAAAGAGATAAAGCGGTATCTTCAGTTCATCTGTGAAAATGTATGAATACAAGCCTTTACACATGCAAACCAAATGGGGGAAAAATGCAAAATATCAAAGCTCAAAGACCTGCAATTGAAGATGCACTGTCTGAAAAGATTTCTATCCCAGCTTCAAACATAATACATGTATGTTTGAAGCTAGGATAGAGCAACTGTCAGCAGCAACACAATGCTTCCTAGCCTTAATTTAGCACCTGCTGTGGGGGGGGAATAACTAGTGTCTCACTATTATAAATTAGTCAAAGGCAACGTGATTTGTAAGCAGTTGTGATATATTTGCTAGAATAGCTCATGGAAGCTCTGTCAATATTCCTGACTATTGCAGTGACAGAAACACTTTGAAGATTCTTATTTCTAATCTATTTATTTATCAGTGTGGAAAATGTCATCTTTGCCCAGGATTGCCTGCAGTGTTGTTTCTTGACAACTAGATTTCTTCAGGTGTTAGTATTGCTTTATTGCTGTACCAAGTCAGAGAATTTCTTTTAAATAAAGCCCCATGACAGAAGGTTCTACAGAGGATAAATGTAGGATTGGTCCATGTTTTAACTCGTTTTCACTTTAGTGAGTTTTCAGAGAACTAGACTCACCTCTCTGTCAGAGCGGTTCTCAATAAAAGCTTTTGAGTTCCTGCTGTAGAGGAAACTTGGAAGAAATGCTGTTTCAGACGTTACTGGTGAACCTTTGAGAAGTACTAATGATGGATGTATTATGCACTTCAGTTTGTGCCTTTCAAGTATGCAGTTGTTGACTGGTTGATTGCTGTCAACTTGTTAAGAATCCATGGAGGTACACGTAAAGGACAGCTGGCCAATAAGAGCTGTGCACTTGCAAATTGGGTGTCATCTTCTTCCATTGTTGTCTCCTGGTGCTTCTTGCTATGACCAAGAGTAATTTCCCTTCTTTTTCTTGGGAAAGAGGAAATGAAAGATACATGTTCTTGCAGCAAGAATTATTGCTTCCCTCTTTGTGTTCTGCCAAAAAATTCTCCTGCTCTGAAGCAGAAGAAGAATGAAGAAGAAATTGCTTTTGAGATTCTTCTCCGACACAAAGAGTTATGGTGATCAAGGAATTTGTGTCAGTATTCTGTCTTTCATGGTATAATTGTCTCTCCTGCTTTATGCAGCCTCTGCGGGTTCCATAATTCCATTAAATTCCCCAAAAGACTTTCTTGGGGGCCTTTTCAAAGAAGCTATTCTGAATAGGCAGCTAGGCTATAAAGCTATATGTATACTGTACATATTACATACATACAAACTATGCATATTTTCTTATGTATTGAAATATACAGAGCCTTGGTGGAGCAGTGGGCTAATGCCTCCTTAAGTAACACCAGCTGCCTGCAATTAGTGAAGGTTCAAGTCCCACCAGGCTCAAGGTTGACTCAGCCTTCCATCCTTCCGAGGTAGGTAAAATGAGGACCCAGATTGTTGGGGGCAATAAGCTGACTTTGTAATAATGCTGCTTGGGGGGTGTATGAAAGCCCTAATAAGCAGGCATATACATAGAATGAAGGCTACTGCTAAGCACATTGATTTGTGCTTCTTAGATTGTAAGCCGCCCTGAGTCTTCGGAGAAGGGCGGGATATAAATGGGATTAAAAAAAACTGCACTAACCCTCTGCCATCCTCATCAATAAAGCTGATTCCAATCCCCATCAAAAGAAAATTAAAATTGAACAGCGGGGGGGGGGATAAGACACCACTTCTCTTCTGTTTACAACACAGTCCTTTCAACAGTTCCAAGAAGGCTTCACACCTACTTGCACTCTTTGGGTGACCCTGAGGGCACAGATAAACCTCCAAGTGTCAGAAAAAGTGCAGTGTCTTGCCAGGGCTGCTGCTTAATAAAAAGAATAATATCATAGAGGGAAGAAAGATATGTTGATACTAGTCACTTTAGGCTCAAGATTTTTCCCCCCACCATGTCTGAAATCTTATGCTCTCAAATAGTGAATTGGCTTTGAGAGAGAGAGAGAGAGAGAGATGATGGACAGATGATGGATGAGAGAGAGAGAGAGAGAGAGAGAGAGAGAGAGAGAGAGAGAGAGAGAGAGAGAGAGAGAGAGAGAGAGAGAGAGAGAGAAAGAAAGAAAGAAAGAAAGAAAGAAAGAAAGAAAGAAAGAAAGAAAGAAAGAAAGAAAGAAAGAAAGAAAGAAAGAAAGAAAGAAAGAAGATAGACAGAAGATAGACAGAAGATAGACAGATGATGGATGATAACTTGTTGACAGTTAGATAGATAGATAGATAGATAGATAGATAGATAGATAGATAGATAGATAGATAGATAGACAGACAGATGAGGGATGATAGAGATGATAGATCGATGATGGATGATAGATAGACAGATGATGGATGATAACTAGATGATAGATAGATAGATAGATAGATAGATAGATAGATAGATAGATAGATAGATAGATAGATAGATAGATAGATAGATAGATAGATAGCCTATTAGTCAGTGGTGGGATTCAAATATGTGAAAAACCAGTTCTCTGTGTGGATGCCGCTTCAGCAAGTCCATTCTGGGCCTGGGCAACATAAAATTAGCTACCGGTTCTACCAAAGTGGTGCGAATCAGCTGAATCCCACCACTGCTATTACTTCATTATTATTCTGATTGCCTTTGCATAGAGAGGTAGATACTTTTGGTTCAAATAGTCCTTAATGCAGAGTTGTCCATGTGTTCCATTCTGATCACTCAGTATGGAAACCTTTCAACTCAATGGCACGAAAACCCCTATGATTTGGATATCATTTACTTTGCCACCCACTGATAAATGTTTGGATCACTTCCTTCAGTTTTCCAGCTCTTCAGTCCATCCATCAAAAAGGGAGCTGGAAAAAATACTGCAAAAAGGAAAGTATACTGGGGTGTGTGTGTGTGTGTGTGTGTGTGTGTGTTTAGAAATAAGCATCACACTCTTGAAAGGTCATATAACACATGGCTGGTGGGTTGCGTACAATTTGATGGGTCATAGCTTGTGCTGGCCTGTTCTACATTGACATTTTTACTGAGATAATAATACTGAGTTATGGCACACGGCATATGTGCATTTCCTTCAATGTTGCGACAATAGCTGGATTCACTTCTCTTGTTTTGATGCCAAATATCCAACTTTTGATGGTGGCATTATTTGCATTGCATATTACAAAAGTGTTCAAAGCTTAAATAAAGTTTGGGGGTTTTTTGACCTACATGCTGGTGAGCCTGATGGGAATGGAAAAATTTATGGATATTATCGCATTGGGAAAAGTTTGTGCATCGTTCCTAATTCACCTCATATAGTATTCTTAGCATCTGGAGCTCAATTATTACTAAAAGGAGCTTGTTCATACTAATGACTGAGAAAAGGAGCTGACTTAAAAGGAAAGAAAAGGGAAGATTCAGGGCTGAGCCCCAGTTATATATATATATAAAAATGAAATCATTAAAAGTAGATACCAAGTTTGTTCCAAAATCATTCGATGTATTTGAGATACAGAAAAGAAGAAAAAGAGCATTGTACCTAATTAATATCTACTGGGGGCTGCAATCTTGTCTAAATATATAAAGCAAACCAAGTCTAAAATAAGATATAAGCAAAGTTTCTGAAATTTTTCAAATAATAATTTCACTCCAGATCTAAAAGAACCACTATTTTTCCAATTGCTCCATTCACATTGACGATGCCGGCGTCAACTTCCCTCCGCCCTGTGCGTTCCCACAGAGAGGGCCTCCTCAGGGTGCCTCCGGTCAGAGAATGTTGGCTGGTGGCCCCCAGGGGGAGGGCCTTCTCTGTGGGCGCCCCGGACTTATGGAATCAGCTGCCGGTTGAGCTCCGGATGGCACCGGACCTTCACTCCTTCCGACGCGGTCTGAAGACCTATCTATTTGAACAAGCTGGCCTGGCCTGATGGGGGATGCGTTGGGGTTTTTATTGTGGATTTTTATATTACTATCTATTGTTTTAGCTTGGGCTCTATTTAATTCTTTTTTAATTTTTGTACTCTGTATTTTTATATGTGCCCTGTTCACCGCCCTGAGTCCTTCGAGAGAAGGGCGGTATACAAATATAATAAAACTAAACTAAACTAAACATCATTTTAAAAGTAGAGAGCTCACTCACGTTGATTAATGAAAAAATATAAATTTGGATTGCTCCTACACACACACACACACACACACACACACACACACACACTTCCCAATAGTGGGAAAAATTGTGGTCAGGTAATTTAGAGTAGTGCTCTCTAAGTATCAGCAGAAAAAAGAGAATAACAGAGTCGGAAGGGACCTTGGAGATCTTCTAGTCCAACCTCCTGCTCAAACAGGAGATTCTATACCATTTCAGACAAGTGACTTCAGACAGACTCTTCTTAAAAACCTCCAACAATGGAGCACCCACAATTTCTGAAGACCAGCTGTTCCACTGATTAATTGTTCTAACTGTCAGGAGGTTTTTTTTCTTAGTTCCAGGTTTGTTCTCTCCTTGAGTAGTTTCCATTCATTGCTTTTTCTTACGCCTCCAGGTGCTTTGGAGAATAGGTTGACCCCCTCTTCTTTCTAGCTGCCTGTTAGATATTGGAACACTGCTATCATGTCACCCTCAGTCCTTCTTTTCATTAGACTAGACATACCCAATTCCTGCAACCATTCTTCATATGGTTTAGCCTCCAGCTCCCTTAATTATCTTTGTTGCTCTTCTCTGCACTCTTTCTAGAGTCTCGACATCTTTTTTTATTAAATATGATGGACAACCTCAACTTTTTCTTCTGCTGCTTTTCTCTGTCAGTTGGTCCTTCAGATAAGAATGCCTCCAAACAGCCTTCTTCTGACCAGCCTTCTTATAGAGGACAATCTTATTTTAGAGTGACAAGGAAGCTTGAGATATTACGATGTCTCCCTTGAACAATTCCCCAAATACCTCCTCAGATGTCAGCTCAGGAAAGGATGAACCAGTTCCGGGCACATCAGGAACTGAGTTGATTGATGGCTCTGAATGGACGACTGGAAGGGATTTGGCTGAGGGTCTAGCTGGGGAAAGCTTGCAGTGGCAGACGGCTAGCGAAGACAACGAGGAACTGCCTTCTGTATCTGATCCGAGAACACCCAGCACAGAGAAAAGGCAGTAACAGAGAAGGTCAGCAAGACTACTTGAGAGGAGAAAGCCCCACCCATCTTGAAGGCTGCACTGGAAGCTGGCTATTTATCACAGCAGAGAAATGGAGGCATTGTTGGGAACACATTTGTTTTCTAGTCAAGTGTTTGCTCGTCATGATTCCCGCTTCACTCTGGATTGACACCGTGTTTAGAATTGAATTGTGGCTTGGAGACTCTGATTTTTTCTCATCCCGTGAGCTCTCTTGTGTTTTGCCTGGTGGATTTAAGTTTGTCTGGTGAAGTTATTTTGTCTGAGCAACTTTCAAGTGCCTTGTGGACTATTGGGCCATTGCTCTGTGGACTAACCTGGGTCTGCTCGTGGCTGGACTTGATTGGGACAGTTCTGGGTTTTTGGTGAAGGGAATAGGTGAGGATTATTAATAAACTCACTGGACCACAGTTACATGTGTGTGAGAGTGAGCAGGGCAGAACGGATATTTACCTCTTTATTGGGAAGCAGAAATGATTCTTCTTCCTTCACACACTAGACCACATTTCATAATAATCCGAGTCTTCACCTCCTGACTTTGTCACATTGAATTTTTCTCTCAGTTTGGCAGATTGGCAAACCTACCAATGGATAAGAGCTGTAGCTCAGTGACTAAGCAGACATTTTGCATATAAATTATTTCACACTCATTTCCTGTCAATGTTGTGTGCCTGGAAAAGATCCCTATATGAAAGCCTGGGGAACTGTGGGTAATTAATATAGATTACAATGAACTTCAGAACCACCTAGTAGAAAGCAAGTTCTTACATATTGGTAAAGGCAGACTTTTGTCTGGAATGTATTGATTGTTAGTATTCTTTGGGTTGAATGAAAAGCACTTCCTTTATAGGGAAGGGAAGTTTGTAAGATAGAGCAGGCTCCATAAGGATTGCAAAAATATATAAATCCCTTATTTTGTTGCATATAGATGAACAAGTTGGGGGTTTCATATTACAGTGGGTAAGGAAATGAAAATGACCACTTAGTCATTTGTTTTCTTGGTGGTCCATATAAACTATAAAATGGAAATTAATAATAAAAAAGAAAGAAAGGAGATCTTCCCAAACTGGAAATGGGAAGAAATATGTTGCTCTAGAAACATTCCATCAATGCATTATGAATTCCATAAATATCACATGAAAGTTGCAGACATGCTGAGAATTCATAGCATAATTTGCATCTATCATGTCACCTTAGGGGAAACTGGTCAATAAAATAGCCACAGATACCCAGCAGAAGTTCTCTTTTTAATTAAAAAGAATGAGAAATAATTATGGAAAAGAGAGAAGAATGCTATTACATTGAATAGCATCCACATCTGATTTTATGACCTTAATTTCTTGGGCACCTTATGAAATAACATGCTAACCATAGATGACTAGTGATGGAGATGAGGGAAGGAAGAGGATTTTGGAGTCTGGTTTTTGAGTTGCGGGGGGGGGGAATCTTGTGTTTTTTCTAATTTTTTTTAAACACCTTACCAAACTATTGTTAGTGAAATCATTTTGGAGAATGCTTCTTAGTTTGATTTGCATCTTAGGGTCTCAATAGACTAAACCTTGTAATGCCAATAGATTGCTCTGTAATACGAAGATTTACAGAAGCATCTGCTATCAAGAAAACTGTATCTAATTCCAAGTGCCACATTAGCCTAATAGTAGAGCTACCATATTGCACATTTTAAATAACCAAGTTTAGTTCCTGGGTTAATAGCACTAGTACTACCACAAACTCTGGGTCTAATAAAACAGCATGTGCCCTTACATCCTTAATGCCTCCTTAACTCAAACATGTATTTTCTGATCACATGTAATCATTGTGGGAGCACAGGAAAATACTGTCTGTTATTGCCCTCTTGGACCTTAAACATCATGCCCACTTGCCAACCTTTACGATATCCTATGATTCTACAGTTTACAACAAAGTTTCTTTTTTCCTGTGTTTTAGTAGACCTGCCATTGTTGACAGAGTGCATTACAAAGCGAAATGATTGACAATAACAGGTATGAGAATGATTGTGAGTCAGGCCACTTTTTGTGCTCTGTGAACAAGGAATACGATCGAATTTACGGAGATTTTACGGTATTTTTTGTCAGCTACCTTGAGTCACTGAAAATGAATGAGCGGCCATATAAATTCTCTAAATAAATAAATTTAGATCATCTGAACCAAATTCACGTTTTAAGGATGCTTCAGGAAGATAGAATGTTGGGTCACCTGAAACCTGACTAATACAACTGCTAAATTAAAAAAATATATTGTTTAGTGCTCTGGCTTGAGCTTTTAAGCAAACTTGAAAGTCTTCTTCGAGGTGCCAAATTCGGAATCGAATTGTGTTTAAGAATTCATATTGTGAATCTCTCTTTCGTTCTCATTTTTTTTTCTTCTTCTTTGTTCAGTGGAAAGATGCAGCGCTGCCAGGATAAAAAATTGGCATGAGACCTGAATTCTTGCAAAAGTTTGATGGACAATAAATCACAGAGAACATACTCTCGGAGAACATACTTTGAAGTCCAAAATCATAAAGGTAATGTACCTGCAGTTCTGCATAATTAAAATGAGCAATTAAACTCTGATATTTACCTTTGTTTATACCACATCCATCCAAGCATGGAGGAACACAAAGCTTGTCAGACCTTATTGGAACTTATAAAACCAATGAACAGAACTAATATTAAGAAATCTCTACCTTTCTGTTACTTCCACACATGTGATATTCTGCTGTTATTGCTTTTCTTGCATAGCTCTTTTGCAATGTAATACTTTTGATACAGAAAAACTGGTTTGGTTTGGGTTTTTTCAATAGAATATAGTAAACATTGATGTCTGTCCAATGAGATACAGTAACTTAGAAAATCAACATCAGCTTTGCAATGTATCAGTGAGAATATGAATTGATAATAATGTATATATTGCATTATCTGTTACAGTATAATAAATTAATCAATCAGTGGAACAACGTGTCTATAGAAGTTGTGAATGTTCCAACACTGGAAGGTTTTAAGAAGAGACTGGATAGCCATTTGTCTGAAATAGTATAGGGCTTCCTGCCTGAGCAAGGGGTTGGACTAGAAGACCTCCAGGGTCCCTTCTGACTTTGTTATTCTATTCTGTTATTCTGTTAAATTGTACAATTAAGTTAAATTCTTTCCTAATGTTATATTTTAAGAATAGAGTTGAGGAAATGAAAGGTAAAAGTCAAGGATAACCTGGACAAGCCAGTGGGGTCTTCTGATACCAAGTATAAAACATTTGGAGCAGTCAGTTCATCATTTGGTATTGAAAAGAGAGTCCAAAAATGAGAAATCCAATTAAGAAACACAAGATCAAAGGAATTAGTAATACATCAATACAGTGACAGTTTTAATAGGTATATTGATTGATGAATAAGGTATAACCAATAGACTAGGAGTGTCCAAAGAAATAGCAACTGAATTTGAGAGTAGTTTCAGAAGCATAATGGCCAAGAAGTTCTTGAGATGTTATCTTTATGGCCTTAAGAGTTACACATGTCTATAAAATAGTAACACAGCCAAAAAGTCAGCCTGGTCTCAGTTGTTAGGAGACAACTACTTAATTTCTTCTGCTTCTAGTCTCTCATTTAATGATTTTTCTTAACTGGGAAAAAAAAATTCTGGTGTAGAACAACTTCCATTTGTAACATTCCTAACTTTTGTTATTTTTAACAGAAAAATTATTTAAGACTTTTGAGTCCCCATTGGACTCAAGCAGATACAATATTGTCCTTTAAAATTAAATATTTAGAATAATTGGGATTTGATATATTTTTTTCTGTTTCGAACAAAGGTGCCATTGATTGTCTTATGATTGGTTTCTGATTTATCATTTATTATGATTCCATTATTTATTATTTATTCCCGTTATTTATATTGCAACCGCTTCATTTATTGTCCTTTATATCTATAAAGCATTTTTTGCTATGTTTCCATTGTTTTTTAATTATTATTATTTGTCTCCAGGTCCTACTATTCTACTATCCTAATAATTTTTTGACTATCTTTCCAATAAATTACATCAAAAAGGGAAACCAGTCCCATTTCATCTGTCACCCTCCATCAGCTTGCTTGTGTAATCAAAGTTTCAAGGACAAAAAAAATAGTCACTTAATTGGGCTGGAAAGCTGAGATTACCTAAAGAGAAGTCGTCAGTGGCTGTGGCTGGAAACAGCAGCCATTTTTTTGAGGGGGGGTATGATGACCTCAGTGGGTGGGGTAATTGATCTGTCCTTGCCATTTTTATTATGTCCTCCCATTGATGATCTTTCTTTGACCGAAAGAAAAAGAGTGCAGCTTCAAATTTCACTGTTACTATCATCCTGAGAGTGAGTTGAGTTTTAATGCAATTTTTTAAAAAAAGAAAGAAAAGGGGTGTGCTCTAAACGTTGTGATTTGGCAACTGGGTGACATGACTTAGAGGGGAATTTCTACTTATGATAAGTTCCCATTTCTCCTGTCACCCACAGGTTATATCTGATACAACTGGTTCTTATCCTAATGAGTCATTCTTTTACATTTTTAAATGGGTCCCAGGAAAAGTGCAACCTATGCTGAATGAGGTCATCGTGGCAGGCAGTCCAATTAGCTAAAATTCAAATGGCAAATGTTTCTTAGAATGGCAGAAATCGTGGCCTCCAAGACTGTCGCAATCAAATTGCTGTCTTTCCCCCCCACCCACCCCCACCCACCCACCCCAGAAGGTGTAAAAGCCCTGTTACATCCTGCAAAAACTTTATTGTATCTTCTCAAGCCAGAATTTGCTCTAAGAATGGCAGAAACTGGATCTAAAAAAACAAAAAAACCCTGCCCCCATTTATTTATTTATTTGTTTATTTTAAAATCCTGAGTAGAGCGACCTGGACAGAAACCATCTGCTTTTGTCCATTAAGGAGTAAAGGTTGTTTTCAACTTGGCATTCTCTGTTATTTACTGGGACTTTGTGGGGGATGTTTGAAGAGAAAAAGGGAAGAGAAATTGGAACCTAATTATTGTGCAGATGCTGAGGGTGGTATTTATTCACCAAAACCACACAGGTCATTCATTAAAATCTCGGTTTTAATTAGCAAACACCTGTTTTGTGTTTGATTTTACACTGATACGTACTGTCTGCAATTTGCTTTCTTCAGTACAAGCAATTAGATAGCCCTGACAGTAACAGTTAATCTAATTAGAACCGGGGTGCCTTGGGAGGCAGACACAGACTTTAAGAAATTACACACACATAATCATGGCTCAGGACCATTAGAGACTGAGTTTTGTGCAATTTCTCCCTCGTTTCCCCCCCTCCCTGTCTTATGTAGGGTTATACTTGTGTATGTGTAAAAGGGTTTGTGTGCAAAGTAGAAATGAATTTAGATTTTGCAAAGTATCCCACATGCCATCATTACAGGTAACGTCTACAAAACTGGCCCTGACATTGAAAGGGATATTACCGTGCTCACATTTCGATTCAGCGGGAGACAAACCACTAAACCAGCTAGTGTTAGTAAGCATCACTGCAAGGTCAAACTCCAGATTGAGACGGATGTTGTGTCCTTTGCTGATGATATGGCATGCTGTTGAAAGAAAAGGATTGGATGCTTCCGTATGCTTGTGTTAACAATTCACAAGAGCTCTATAGAGTTGCTTCTTAAAAAATAACAATTCTACAGATACAAGTTCTCTCTTGCTTAATTTTTTTTTCCTGGTATCATTATATTCTACAGTTGGACCCTTGTTTTTACACCGCAACGTTCCTTTTTTTATAGAGACAAATGCAGAAGAAAAACAAAAACAAAAACCAAGAGATTTTCCAGAAATGAATTATTGAAGTTGTGTGTTGATTAGCCAAATGGGAGCATAATCTAGACACCACAGAAGAAAAAAGTTCAACCACAGGAGCTCATCAAGTGTGATGCTGTAGCAAAGTTGATCCAGGGAAGTTAAGTAGGTTTTTTTTCTTTTCTGGTATCATTATATTCTACAGTTGGACCCTTGTTTTTACAACCCAACGTTCCTTTTTTATAAAGACAGAAGACTCTGTCAAAGAATAACTTGGCGGAAATGGCAAAGATTTCAGCATATTTGAAAGATCAGTCGCAACAGAGATACATTGTGGAATGGAGAAGATGGATTGAATATATTCAGAATAAATATGGGACTAAAAAGTATCATTTAGCATTTGAATAAGTAGCGGATTTTTATGACGTATAATTAGTTAGTAGTTATTTTATTAATATTTTGACTATGGAGAGTTAAAGTGTGATAGAATTTGATGTTTTATTATTGTTGTTAGCATATTTTAGATTAAGCTTGTTTGTATTATTATACCCTGTATTCAGCTCTGGGAAGTCGGAGAGGGGGGAGGGGAGGGGAGGGGGGGGTTGGGGAGAGGGGAGGGGGAGGAGGGTTTTTTTCTTTTTTTTTGGTATTCAAAATGTATTGTAAAACTTTTCAATAAAAAAAAAGACTCTGACAAAGAAGAAAAAAAGGCCAAGAGATTTTCCGGAAATGAATTATTGAAGATAATAGGCAAATGGAAGCATAATCTAGACACCGCAGAAGAAAAAAGTTCAACCCCAGGAGCTCAGCAAGTGTGATGCTGTAGCAAGGTTGATCCAAGGAAGTTAAGTAGCTACTGGGCTTCCAGCAAAGGTTTGTGTGCATCGGCCTTGAGAATTTCCACCTAGCTAAATCATATTAGGAGCTGGTTCTGAATTTCTCAGAACTGTGTCTGCATCCATCACACTTATCGGACCTTGGCTATCATGTTTTCTGGATTCATTTCACTTGTAAGGATCGTATCCACAAATAATGGCCCTGTCACATCATGCTTTCAAATTGCTGAATTATTAGAGTTGTGCCTTGGAAGAAGATTTCAGGGAGGGAGGGAGGGAGGGAGGGAGGGAGGGAGGGAGAGGAGGAAGGAAGGAAGGAAGGAAGGAAGGAAGGAAGGAAGGAAGGAAGGAAGGAAGGAAGGAAGGAAGGAAGGAAGGAAGGAAGGAAGTACTTTTTCCCTGGGGGAGGAAAAAACCTTGTGATAGGACAACCGCATAAAGCCCATTTCCCCAGGTATAAAAGCATTTTTTCCCCAGATTCCTTCCACAGCACAAACAGCAGGAAATGTAACTATTTCATCTTCAAAATCAAATAGTCAAATAGAGATTCAGTCTCCAGGTTTTTTTTTTTAAAAAAAAAGCAGCACAGCTGAATTGCAACTATAACTATTATTATTGCTTTACTTAGAAAATGGTTTCATTGACCCAGCATTATGGAGATATTGTGATGTAAGGCCATGGAACCTCAGGCTTTCTAGGTAATATAATGCAAAACTCCTATACTCCTCTTCCAAACGCCGTGCTGGTTCGGCTGATGAGGGTAAAAGTCCAACGCATTTGAAGAGAAGTAGATTGTCGTAGCTCCAATAATTATAAAAGTTAATTCTTTATTTAGCAGAGTATATATGCATTTGTGCCTTGCTAAGACTGGCCTGACCGTGTTTATCCATCCATCCATCCATTATACACACAGAGAGAGTAAATATTTTTATTATTATGCCCATAGTAAAAGTTTCCTTCGTTCTATTCTGATTTTCAATAGGAAAGCAACAAGGAGTCAAGAAATAGGCTGCAGACCAGCACTCAGTAAACCAGCCATGAAGGCCTTGGAAAAGATATTAAAGTTCTGTGATGTGTCTACACCTAAAAAGATGAAAGTGGTGCAAGCTGTGGTATTCCCTGTGACACTCTATGGAAGTGAAAGTTGGACTTGGAAGAGGCAGGATAGAAAGTATATTGATGCCTTCGAACTCTGGTGTTGGAGAAGACGCCTGATAGCAGTGTTCCAATATCTCAGGGGCTGCCCCAAAGAAGAGGGAGTCAAGCTATTCTCCAAAGCGCCTGAAAGCAGGACAAGAAGCGACGGATGGAAACTAACCAAGGAGAGAAGCAACCTAGAACTAAGGAGAAACTTCCTGACAGTTAGAACAATTAACCAGTGGAACAACCTGCCTCCAGAAGTGGTGAATGCTCCAACACTGGAAGTTTTTAAGAAGAGACTGGACAGCCATTTGACTGAAATGGTATATGGTTTCCTGCCTGAGCAGGGAGTTGGACTAGATGACCTCCAAGGTCCCTTCCAACTTATTATTATTATTATTATTATTATTATTATTATTATTATTATTATTATTATTATTATTATTATTATTATTATTATTATTATTATTATTATTATTATTATTGGATGCCTGAGAACAACATGGACAACCAGGAAAAGAAACCGATGGATCATTGAACCAATTAACCAGGGATCCCACCCGAGTCACAAACAAGCAGGCTCAAATTACTTGGGACGCTTTATGCAAATCGCCAGCTCTCTGGAAAAGGCTGTAATGCTGGGAAAAATAAAAGGAAAGAAGAAGGGAATAAACAGGAGGAAGGAGGCTGAACTCACTTACCGAGAGGATGAGTGCGCAGTGAAAGAACTGTGTGGTTGTTGGGTGTCAAAAACAATTTGATGACACATAATTAATCAATTCTGGTTTATCACCACGTTTGTTAGAGACAAATTGGTATGATGCAGTTTGCACCAATTTGTCTGAAATCCCTGGATCAGAAACAAACATAAATTGGAAGTATTCAATCAGCACATTGCTTCATTTTTACTAACATTTGCACTGAGATGTTGCCCGAGAAGGGGAAATGACTAGAAAGTTTTACCATATGAGCTTTATCCTAACAAAGAGAAGGAATATGAAAAATACATAACTCATATTATGTGGCTTTCAAGGTAAGCTGTTGCTTTGCTTTCATATTTTTTTAACACAGAGAATAAAAGCTACACAAATATGCACTGTATTATGTAAAGGCTAAGCCAATTTCCCCACACTTCCAAAGGGATGAATAACGCATTTCCCAATGCTTAATGTCTTACCTGTGTCTGAAACTAAGTGCAGATTAATTGTATTTTCCAGTCTTAAGTGAATTGCTACATTAAACTGTAAGAGAATGGTGAATATATCAATATACCTCAACATGAATAGTTTATCTTTGCTCTATATTGTCCCTTTTGAAAATTCTATCTCTAATTTTCTTTAGTGCCCGATACTTTCGGAATTTCTTATTTTAGATAACAAACTAGGAAAACTTTAATCAGCATGACATATCCCATGAGACTTGAATCAGCCATCACAATTACTGAAGATGAGTCATAATCTTAAATAGCTTCATGCAGGTAGATGCACATTTAAGATAACTCTAGCAATCACGCAGTGTTTTCTAACCCAAACATTACACATATTATAATTCACATTATATTTGTGACTGAATAAAAATGCATTTTCCTAAGGCTAGAGTATCGCTTCTTCTTTTCCTTCACACGTTTTTAATGAGGGTCCAAAATGTTATCTTTCATCAGTTGAAAAGTCTGACTCAGAAACCTATTTTGATCAAGCCATCCCAGTGTGAATAGAAGCTTAAATGTCATTCGGTGAACAATGAACTGCAATTTGAGGTCTATTATTAAGTAAACTATTAAATTGTTGCCTTTCAAACTGCTCATATTCAGGTTAGAATATTTTACAAAGCTACAATAGGTATAGATAGGACTTTTCAAGAGACTGTCTTCTAATGATCCCATTTAGGGGTGTGGCTCCTAAATATGAAATATTAATCTTCCCATTATAAACTGTTGTCAATGAAGTGGAGAACATTCCTTGTCCTTTTTTTAAGATGCAATAAAAATGAATTAAATGGCCCCATACTCTTAGGTTTCCTGAATATGCTGTTCCCCAGGCAGTGTGCTATACCTTTCCTCAGCAAGACCATTAGGCACAATAGTGATGTGATAGAAATTATTACCCCAAATTGTTGCATTTAGTAGATTCTGAATTAACTTTCAGTTTCAAAATCCATCTCCTTATACTGATTACCAGTATGCATTACAAAACTTTAATTAATGAGCTTAGTGGATGTTTTTACTATGATCTATCAGACTAAAGTACTTAATGAAAGTGGCACAACGCAATTACAATAAGACTTCAGCAATGTTTTAAAATTGGGTTCTAGCTGTATTTTATTTTGATTTATCATTGTAATGCACTGCTGAATTTCCCTAAACTGAAATCGAATTATTGAATACCTTTGCAAGTTGTAATTTCAAAATCATTCTCTTCTGGATAAACAGTTGCTCTGCAAAACTTTGTTTAAAACTGAGGCATGTTTTAGGAAAATAAGAAATCCTTCCCCATGCCAGACCCACACACAAAATGATGCAGAATGTATTTGGGCGCACCTTATTCTAATGCAGAAATGTTTGTATACTTTTTGGACTGGAGAACTATGCAGCAAAATTTAGGAAAGTGCAAAATTTCCCAGATTCGTTTGATTTAATCATTTTTCCTGGTTAGAAACCTGGACACATAGGAAAATGCACATACAAATATCAGCTAAACTAATCTCTCCCTCTCACTCGAGAGCAACTCTAGAAACAAGTAACAAAACCTTGAAAAAAGGCCATTCCAAAAATACTTTCAATTTACAAAATTGGATCCTGATATACCAAGGCAAGATTCCAAATAACAGATCGTGCCATAGTCAACTGATGCTAAAATTGAACTGGATACAAGGTAAACTACCATACAGCATATGTCTAAAAGCTTATTATTTGCTTGCTTGTTCATTTTTATGGAAGAATTCATTATTGTTGGCTTTGAAAGAGCTCAGTTAGCAGAAAATCCAGACCGACCTTCCTTCCTTCCTTCCTTCCTTCCTTCCTTCCTTCCTTCCTTCCTTCCTTCCTTCCTTCCTTCCTTCCTTCCATTGGAACCGTGCTTGCATTTCAAACATGCAAACTTTCATACATTTGAATATGTGTACTTACCTTTACACAAGTCAAATCGTATCCCTCTCAGGAGTTTCTTATAAAAGGTCTACTGGCCAGGCAGAAAGGTCTTCCCTAAGATACTCCAAGGACTGAAATATGGAATTCTATCTCAAGCATGTGATTTCCCACTGAGAGCCAAGCAATTCAAAAGATGAACTTCAGATGCTTTATTAATGCAGCTGTGCAAGCTGTTTTGGGCATTCCAAGGGCTGTTTATGTGATACCTTGCTACGTTACCTGCACTTGGTGTATGAGATTGTCCCAAGTCCAATTCAAAGTTGATTATCATCATTAAAGCCCTTTATGACATGGGATTGGATTACCTGAGGAACTGTCTTGTCCCTATTTCATTGACCCATCCCATCCAATAAAGCAGGGAGGAATGGGAACCCTCCCAGTTAAACCCCATCAATTTCAACCAGTGGGATCTAGGAAGAGACACCTCTCTGTCACTGCCCCACCCTTAGGAACATCGTGACCCCAGAAGGCCCCCTTTTCTGACCTTCTAGAAGAGTGTTGAAGACCTGGCTCTGCCAACTGGTATGGGAATCGAAGAGTAGCATGCAATCCTGGGGGTGTTGGTAGCTTGAGGGCACTCCCTCCGCCTTTAAATTCACTTTTTAACTCTGTTTTTAACTGTGTTTGTTTTATATGGTTTTATGGCTTTTCATCTGTAAACTGCCCAGAGTCATTTGAACAATCGGATGAGCGGTATCTAAATTTGATGAATAAAATAATATAAAATAACTAAAATAAAATAAAAAGCACAGCCCTTTTACTCCAGGAGATGAAAGAAAAGCTAGAGGCATGGGGTTAAAACAAAACTCAACTACAAGAACTAAATTCTAAGCTCTATCTGGAGACTCTATAGATTTCCTCTAGTTTGAACTGAAATAGCACAAGTAAAAACAGTCCCCAGTCCTCAGGCTCAGTGCCTTGAATGGGATTCTTCAATGATTGTTAGGATTCAAACTAAGCATGCCAAATAGCCATCAGAAGAGTGCCAGATTGCTCTGTGCATTTTTCAATTTTAGGAGTCATGGGATGAAAGCTGTCTGTATGCCATTCGGTCCCTAATGGCTATAGCATTCTCAGCAGTAGGGAATTTACAAACAGCTCTTTGTGACTCATTGAAAGAGGCACAATGGCCTGTTTGTGAATGTAGCATCTTTTCTGCTTATCTCCCAAAGGAGTCCCCAAGTGTGATTGCTTGGGTAGAATTTATCTCAATTAAAGTACTTGAACAGCAAAGCACAGTCTTCCTTCAGTGTTACTCCATATCAGTGGAGTGAATAGGCTCCGGAAATCATATATGTTGCATGATACAAGGTTAACAAGTCTGAAGAGGCCATGCTAATTTTCCCATAAAAGGTAAAGGTAAAGGTTCCCCCGCACATGCTTGCTAGTCATTTCCAACTCTAGAGGCCAGTGCTCATCTCTGTTTCAAAGCCGAAGAGCCAGCGCTTGTCTGAGGACGTCTCCATGGTCATGTGGCCGGCATGACTAGACGCCAAAGGCGCACAGAATGCTGTTACCTTCCCACCGTAGTGGTCCCTATTTTTCTACTTGCATTTTTATGTGCTTTCGAACTGCTAGGTTGGCAGAAGCTGGGACGAGTAACAGGAGCTCACTCTGTTACGCGGCACTCAGGATTCAACCCGCCAAACTGCTGACCTTCTGATCGACAAGCTCAGCGTCCTAACCCACTGAGCCACCGTGTCCCAATTTTCCCATAGAATGTCATAATACCATTAATGAGCAATTGCTCAGGTGCCCTTTGGACAATTAAAATGCTAAGCAACAAAGAGTGTAATCAGTTATGGAGTTCATCAAGATAATGGATCACGTGCCCAGCACATGGCGTAATCTGTTGGTGGTCTCAAAAACATGGGAAAGGAAAAGACACTGAAAAAGTTAGGTTTCTTGGTCAATCCTTGCCAAGTTAATTTTCATGCTATATTTACTAGACATATAATTCTTCATTGACTTATTGAGTGTATTGTTATATGAGTTAGGCATTCTTTTAAGAAGCCTTGAAACTGCTTGAAAAAATCAGTTGGATAGAAATAGGATCCCTTAATATTCAGGTATATGCCCAGGAAAAATTACATCTGGGGCAAATATGACTGCCTTTTCAAACTTAATATTTGCAGAAATAAGGAACAAATTGAGAAGGGAAGGACTTTGAGCCTAACTCTCACCTTTGGCTTTTTCATGTTTTGAATTTCCCCATGACTGGGGGCATTTCTGAAGAATTTTACCAACATTGGTTTCTCAGAAGTCTTATGGTACATGAATTGCTGAGATTTGTGGAAAAATATATAGAAATTATATTATATATGCTTTTCCAACAGAGGTCTACTTTAAAATATGGTTGGCATTAGGGCAAACTGTACATCGTTGATTGAACCAAAGTATATAAAAGGCAGGACAAAAATATCATCATCACTGTTAATGAATATGGGCATATCAGGCAGGAAGAATCAGAACTACATAGTTTCAGTTAAGATTTATTGATCAATCCTATTCACAAGAATCTAGTCAACAGTCAACACTAAATTGGCACCAGATAAAAGTCAATGGAATTCAAGAAAGGTTGAACTTAGACCCATTTGTGGGAACGTAATGATTCTAGGCTGATGGCTCGCATTACCTCACCCCCAGGCTCTGCTTGCTATTCTCCTTCAGGGCATATAACTCCAACATCCTTTTCCATTGACACTTCTAGAATTCTAAAATTCTTTATTGGCCAAGTGTGATTGGACACACAAGGAACTTGTCTCTGGTGCTTAAGCTCTCAGTGCATATGCAAGCAATAAGTGATAAATCACAATTATAATCATAAAATACATTCATCAAAAATCATAAGATACAACACTCAGTGATGGTCATAGGATACTAAATAAGCAATCGACATAAATCATACTGGGATACTAAATAAAACAATTCATATAACTTGTAAGATGCAAGCAACAAAGTTATAGTCTTAAGAAGATAAGGAATAGGTAATAGGAAGGATAAAAGGATTAATAATACAGCCCTATCAGGTAGTTTGACAGTGTTGTGGGAATTAGTTGTTTAGCAGAGTGATGGCATGGGGGAAAGAATGTCCTTATGTCTAGTTGTTTGGGCATGCAATGCCCTATAGCATCATCTTGAGGGAAGATGTTGAAACAATTTATGTCCAGGATGTGAAGGGTCTGTAGATATTTTCACTGCCCTCTATGCAATATACAGGTTCTCAATGGAAGGCAGGCTGGTAGCAATTTTTTTTCCTGCAGTTCTATCTACCCACTGAACTCTGTGTCTGTCTTGTTTGTGGTGTGTGTCTTGGGTCTGTCTTGTTTGTAGTGTATGAAGGAAGGGCACTCAGTAGGATCAAAACACAGTTTCTCCTTGTTTGGCACTGCCTGCTCCAAACAAACAACAAATCTTCAAGTTGCCAAGCGGATGGAGATCTGCCCAGGTTTTATTTCAGACGAAGATGCCAAAAGGAAAGTATCAGAAGATTAAGGAATGTGCTATACCTGTTAGCTGTGACCTCCTCCCTCTCCAATTTCGTTTTCCCTTTTCATATAAAAGTTATTTCCCACCCCTCTCCTCTTACAATTGACAGCACTCTCTAGAATGCACATTTATTTTTGTGTTCTTTTTTGATATTGTGAAGTTTGACATGAAGGTCTGTGAGTCTTCCAGTGGGAATCAACACTAATGAAATTCCTCCTTAATGTTGTCATGAAGGCAACCCTGCGGTAGGCTCTGGTGGGCTATATTAAGCTATTGTGGCCTCAGAAATATATAATTTCACCTGCTTTCTCTCTCTAGTTATATTTTCATTATGAAGGAAGAGTTTATTAAATCTCCACACTCCTTTATTAGATAGCCTTTTTTCCCTATTGGACAGAGCCGCACAACAACGAATGCTACATTTCTATATCTTGAAAGGGAAGATATTTATTATTAAGCCACAATCTGAAGCATATCGGAAAGGATATCCAAGAATCGGCTACACAAACTCTAGATTTTGGTGGAGGGATTAGGTAACTGTATCATATTGTAATCCTGACTTGATTGACTCTGTCTGACTCTGAACTGCTAGCATCTCTTCAGAGGATTTAAGTCTTTCCCACCCGCTACCACTACACATCTTACTGATCAATAATTTGGACTAGTTACCATCACGCATACAGTGGACTGCCCTTACCATTAAGCACATTGAAATTTGAAATAGTCCCTTAGATAGGGGACTGGGACAAACAATACTACTCTCTCTCTCTCTCTCTCTCTCTCTCTCTCTCTCTCTCTCTCTCTCTCTCTCTCTCTCTCTCTCTCTCTCTCTCTCTCTCTCTCTCTCTCTCTCTCTCTCTCTCTCCCTCTCAAAATCTCAATCTCTCTCTTTCTCTCTCTCTCTCCCAGTCTCCCTCTCTCTCTCTCTCTCAAAATCTATCTCTCTGTCTCTGTCCCTCTCCCTCTCTCTCTCAAAATCTCTCTCTGTGTGTCTCTCTCCCTCTCCCTCTCTCTCTCTCTCCCAGTCTCCCTCTCTCTCTCTCAAAATCTCTCTCTGTGTCTCTGTCCCTCTCCCTCTCTCTCTCTCAAAATCTCTCTCTGTGTGTGTCTTTCCCTCTCCCTCCCTCTCTCTCTCTCTCTCTCTCCCTCTCTCTCTCTCAAAATCTCTCTCTGTGTGTCTCTCTCCCTCTCCCTCTCTCTCTCTCCCAGTCTCCCTCTCTCTCTCTCAAAATCTCTCTGTCTGTCTCTGTCTCTGTCCCTCTCCCTCTCTCTCTCAAAATCTCTCTCTCTGTCTCTCTCCCTCTCCCTCTCCCCCCTCTCTCTCTCTCATATATATATATATATACATACATACACACACACACACACACACACACACACACACATATACACAGTCTCTATCTATCTAGCTCTCTCAGTCTATTTCCCTCTTCCTCTCTCTCTAAAAATCTCTCTCTTTCTCAGTCTCTCTCTCTCTCTCTCTCTCTCCCTCCTTCCCTCCCTCCCTCCCTCTCTGCATGGGTGTGCGTGTGTATGCAGACACATGTGCCTTATAGTCCATCTTGACTCCTGGTAACTACATGGATAATTCAGTATGTTTTTCTTGGAAATATTTTCAGATTCCTAAGAATAGGAGGGAGAGGTAGCTCAAAGTCACTCAGCTGATGTTATGCTTCACACGGTCTCTCTGTTTCTACCCTGGTCCCTTAACCTGTACACAACACTGGCTGACTTACTTTGAGTCCCTTAATTTGAGACATAAACATTTTCTAGAAGATCAATAGAAGCAAATAAAATGCTTCACGCTGCTAAGCCTGATAAATACAAATTGTAACATACCAGACACCTAAATACATAATGCTTATAGTTAGATTGCAAATCTACTGTATGAATAAAATATCAGCATATTAAGTACTGAAATACTGTATGTCTGTGGTTGTGTGTGTGTGTGTGTGTGTGAGAGAGAGAGAGAGAGAGAGAGAGAGAGACAGAGGTGTAAATCTGCATATATCAGTACCAATATCATCTCTATTTCTGTGTATAAATATAGAGTGACGAGGGAAACTTAATAGAAACAGCACAGTTAACATTAAAACAGTATTATTTACTTAATTAGTTAATATACCTCCAGCTTCTACAATCTCTCTGTAGGTTACAATTGCAAAATCACAAT
Source organism: Vipera berus (assembly GCF_964194415.1). Taxonomy (NCBI): domain Eukaryota; kingdom Metazoa; phylum Chordata; class Lepidosauria; order Squamata; family Viperidae; genus Vipera; species Vipera berus. The sequence continues at coordinate 11,907,202 of NC_138211.1, read as the reverse complement.
AGTAAAATAATAATAACATGATAAAATAATAGACAAGCACCTGCCACATAGCACCCAAGTCTTAATAATTGTCATTAAGAAAAACAAAAACTCTGGATAATGGATGTAGCAATACCTGGAGACAGCAGAATTGGGGGGTGAGAACTGGAGAAAATTACAAGGTACAAAGAGCTGCCAATGGAAGTAGAATCAGTGTAGCAAAAGAAAACAAAGGTGGTACTAATAGTCATGGGCACCTTGGGCACAATCCCAAAACATCTGGAGCACCACTTGAACACTATTGGCACTGACCATATAACATCAATCTATTGCAAAAGACAGCTTTAATTGGAACAGCTTACCTCGTGTGATGGTATCTTTAACACCATCAAACAACTTCTGCCTATCTCAGATCACTGGGAAGGACTCTACAGGTGGATAAAAATCTAATCTAAACATCTGACTGATTGTGCGACTGACCATCATTTCCAATGTTCATCCAATATCGACTGGTGGGATTCAACCAGTTCGCACCAGTTCGGCAGAACCGGTAGCTATTTTTTTGTTGCCCAGGCCCAGAATGGACTTCTGGAAATGGCATCCACACAGAGGACCAGTTGTTCACATATTTGTATCCCACCACTGCCAGTATCTAATCTCCCCTTTTGGGAGAAGGTGGTTGAGAAGGTGTTCTGGCAGCAAGTTAAGAGGGATTACCTGGACCCCTTTCAGTCAGGATTCAGACATGTGTATGGAATGGAGAAAGGATTGGTCCCCCTTTTAGATGATCTATGCAAGAAGCAGGATGAGGGTTATGCATCCCTCCTTGCCCTTCTTGACCTCTTGGTAGCTTTCCATATAATCAACCACAATATCCTTTTGGATTAACTCAGACAATTGGGAGGGGCAGTCTTGTGCTGATTTCCTTTCTTAGGGGGTCACTTCCAGCTGGTGTGATTGGGGAAGAGATATCTTGCCCTCAACCCCTACTGTCTGGGGTGCGCAGGGATCAGTGCTCTTTCCATTCCTGTTCAATATCTACATGAGGATGCTGAATGAGCTCATCCATCAGCGTGGGGTAAAATACCATCAGTTTGCCGATGATATCCAATTGTACATCTATGCCCTGGTGAACTAAGTGATGCTGGAGGTGGTGCCTGGAGACTTTGCAGGTCTCAAAGGGAAACAACAGATTTCAACTAAACCCTGGCAAGACTGACTGGCGTTGTGTTTTTAAGCCTGCCAGTTCTGGGATTATATCACTCTTTGGTGCTGGATGGAGTTGCACCGCCCCACACAGATCCTTTGCACAATCTGGGCTTTGTTCTAGATTCACAACTGGTGGCTAGAAGAGAGCCTTTGCTCAGCTTCGTATTGTGTGTCAGTTGTGCCCATTCCTAGATCGTTGGTCTCTACTCACAGTCTCTCATATCCTAGTCACTTCTCAATTAAACTACCATAGCACTCTACATGGGACTGCCCTTGAAGAGCATCTGGAAGCTTTAGCTTGCTTTCAGATTATAATAATATAGGAGAATATTTGTAGCTCCTTTGTGCTCTCTTTGTAGTCCTTGGTGCTCTCTGAGCTTGCTTCTTTTCTTGCAGACATTTCATTACCCAAACTAGGTAACATCATCAGTGCTACTAGCACTAGCACCAAGGACCCCCCAGGTTATAATAAAGCATTAGTTTTATTTAGTTTTAGTTCTGGTTGAAATAAGGTAATATTTGGCTCGTGCTTGCGTGCTTGACTTCATCAATAATTTATTCTGATGATATGCAAATGCATGGTTTGGGTGGTGTTGATTATACTATTTATCTTCTTGCCTTGAAATTTTTAATTAAAGAAATGGATATGAAGTTGCTATGGCTTATGGCTGAAATGAATATATGTGAATGGAATATCAGATACCCAGCACCTGTCACAACGGTAATAATGGCTCCCCAAAGGGTTGCTTTTGAAACATCTTAATTAACTTTGGCTTGGCATGCCTCCTTGCCATTATTGTGGGCAGCATACCCTCCAACATTTTTAGAAATGAGGGCACCATCATTAGCAACTCTATTTCCATTAGTGATGTCTTATGATCTTAACTTTCAGTTCAGAGATGATAATGAATGGTCTGCAGCCTACCACACAACCTCATGTGAATCCCTCCTTAATAACCCTCCACATTTGGCGCAAGATTACTTTTCATCTTGGATGGAAAACCACCCAGAAAATTTAGAGTTATAGGGGAAACTGGGGAATTTGGGGGGGGGGGGAGTCTCAAAAGTAGCAAACCAGTTCCAGGACACATTTATTTATTTATTACACTTATATAAGGCCTGTCTCACTGTTGAAGCAGCTCTGGGTGGCTTACAAAGTTGTTAAAAGAAAACAATTAAAATGAGCATGGATTAAATAAAAATGAAAAAAAAAACAAGTAGATGGGTGGCTCAGGGATTTTCTCTCTAACCCATTAGCCATCCCCAGTATACAGAAACGCCCTTGGGGACCCAGGCCAGCCAAGCAGAGCCAGGTTTCAAGACCCTTCTGGAAAGGCAAAAGGCTGAGGGTGGATTTCACCTATGGCAGCATAATATTCCAAAGGGCAGGGGCCACAACAGAAAAGTCTCTTCTCCTGGACCCCACTAGCCAACATTTCTTGGCAAATGGGGTCTGTAGCAGACCTCTTCCTCTTGAGCAAGTAGGATGGGTCAATCCCACTGGGAGGACATGGCTTCTAAGATATGCTAGGAGAGGGGTCTCCAATCCTGGCAACTTTAAGACTTGTTGGGGGCTTCCACTCTCAGAATTCCTCAGCGAGAATTTATTTAATTCTGGGAGTTGAAGTCCACAAGTCTTAAAGTTGTCCACAAGTCTTAAAGTTGTGCTAGGGTATCTGTGTATTAACATTTGTTAATTGTGGTAATTTGTTGCGACGCTGTCATTTTTAAGGTAATAGAAGAAGAAAATGATGAAAGGCAGGTCTGGAAAATAACAATATGAACTATATTTAATTGTATTCAAATGGAAATTAAAGCACTTCTGGTCCAGGCTGGCCCCAGTGCTACTGAGAAAAATGGTGCTTAATAGCCCACTTAAAAGGTCAGGCCAGCACCCATCTTGGACGAAGAAAGGAAGGAAATCTAAAGGCAACTTTAGCAACTGCAGACTAGCAATAGGCTACTACCAGATCATTTATTAAAAGGCAAATGAAGGGCAAAAATGTCTATTGAATCTTGCCAGGAAAGATCATCCAGAAATAGCCATTTTTCTTGTATGGACAATTAGATTTCTTTAATTACCCAAAATGTTTGCTACTTTAATATGGAACAAAAGGCAGAATTTTAAAGGCAGAACAGAATTTATTAAATGCCTGTTACAAGAAGCTACATTAGAAATTATTATTATTATTATTATTATCATTATCGTTTACTCCTAGCCCATTGCTTCATTCCCCCTTCAGTGCTTTGCTCGAAGCATCTCATTCTAATGAAAGCAGCCCTTCACTTTTTACACTTTGGATTCGAAAATGATTTTTTTTCTCATTATTCAAAAGTCTTATATTGAAGCTGCACGGGATTTAATATGGCCAAGATTCATTCTGTTGCTTTTACTTCATTAGTTGTGCTTGCTTGCTCTCAGCATTTCTGCTGGCTTAAATTAACTCTGCGTTGAGCATTAAGCCTTTGAACTGAATTGTGATTGCATTTTTTTAAAAAATAAATGGATAGGCCAGAAAAACCCATTGACAAATTTTGCTTCATGTGGATTTTTAAAAGTGAAGCATGCTCATTCCCTCGTAGTCATGTATTTCCACAAATTGGAGAAGGGATGGCTGCTGGGTTCATCTTTTATTAAATCTTGACAAGAAGTGAAAGATTGTGAGAAGGCAAGCAATGATTTGATTCTGGGTTTAATACCACATTAAAATGGAATGTGATCAGTTCGCTTGGTATGTTGTATGAACCCAGCCCACCGGGATAAAATGAATGGAACAAAGTTTAAAAACAAAAGTCCAAGCTTGGCGTGGCGTGTGAACTCAAGATTCTCTGAAGGGCTGGACTCACAGATTGCTGGCACATCTGAATGTAAGTATAAATGAAAAAAAGAAGAAGAAGAAGAAGAAGAAGAAGAAGAAGAAGGGAGAAAAAGAGAATTTGGTTCCTAGGCCACAGTATTGTTTTTAAGTTCTCAGTCTGCTATTTTTTTTTTTTAAAAAGCTAAACTAAACATGTTCTATTCTCCGATTTAACATTTTCAGGAGAAGAAATTTGCAGATGGATGGTTTTGTGACTGCAAGGGAAAGGGAAGTTTTAATCATGTGTGCCAAAGACATCCACTGTGACCTTGAAGTTTGAAAAAGATTTCCATAATTGCTTTAGGCAAGAAGAGGGCAGATCTGTGCACAGGGCAACATTTGGCATATAGAAAACCAGTGGGGGGGGGCGGCGGAGGGGGGCGGAGAGAGAATGAAAAAGGAGCCAAAGCAAAAAGATGGAGAAATAATAGCTGCTCTGCACAGACACCCCTCCCACGGGCAAAGACAGAAGCCGTGGTCTATTCCAACTAACCAAGGGTTATTGAAGGAATCTTTCTTCCTTGCCCTCTTTATACTGAATCTCGCAGAAAAGGGAAAATGAGTTGCATTGGTTAGAAGTTGAGGTGAGCAGCGGTGAGAATTGGATGGAATCTCATTTATTCTTCCCACATTCATATCAATCTTTAAGGGGGGGGAATCAAACTGGGTTGGCCCATAACATTACACTACATAGGCTGAGCAGTAAACCCAACTCAAGGCAAAATACATGTAGGTCCATTTCCATCTTCTTAGCGATGCCAATACAATGGAAAAGAATACGAGGAGAAAAATTGGGTGGTTGGGTTTTTTTTAATTATTTCTTTCTTTTCCCAAGGCTACCCAATCGTTCTATGTAAAGGTCGAGCTGTTCCTGCCTTCTAGATAGCTCTTGACTCATTTGTTTCCAGCACTTTGGCTTCTCTGTCAAAGCCTTTGGTGTCCAGCGGAGATACTTTCAAATTACAGAAAGAAATGAAGAGCTCATTCTTCCAAGATGAAGGAGAGGTTATTTGCCTGGAAGCGGGGATTGCTCTGCAGACTGCTTTGAGTAAGAAGGAAGCTCTTCAAGTCTTCTCACATATTCCAAAAACCTCAATGAGTCAAATCCAAATAGCTTTTTAATGGAGCCTTTACTGAACTGTATTTTTGATTCTATGGCACCTTTCAGGTCTACTATAAATAATATAATTATATAGCTATGGTTCCCATTGAAAAGCTGTATGTATTTATTTTGGTCAAGCTCTATGGAAGGAAGCAAGGAATGAATGAATTGCGACGGTATAGGTGGAATTTTGCCGGCTGATACGGTAAATAGGGGCTACAAAATGGAGTAAGAATGGGAAAAGGTACAATAATTCCTCGGGTCTAAGATGGGAGAAAAGCTGCATCTGTCTGTCTTTCTCCATCCATCTCTCTAGAAATATCTCTACATTAATAAATATTTCAATATTAGAGTCAGTTTCAACCAGAAATGTTAGTATCATTATCCTTCCATTTGAAAGAAATAAATTGATTCTGACTAAGGGTAGCGGTTTCAGTTACCGTGCAAAAAGGAGAAGAAAAACGAGGAAGCAAAGTGCTTATCATTGGAATTATTCACAGCCATACAGAGCATTTAAATAGACTTGCAATATTGCACTATACAGTAGTCAACCTGTCTCCAGCGATGATTGTCGGCTTTCAAATTCAATGGGCCTTTTGAAATTCAGCTTGTATGAGTGCTTGTTGCCAGTGGGAATATGTATGTGTGGGTAACTTTGTCTTGTGTATATGGACATAAATAGTAGACAATCATCCTCTATGCTGAATGATTAAATGAAAATACCTGACAATAATTAAGGCAGGCAAGGAACAGGAAGAGATAGGAAGGATAGGCATAGCTCTAATTATCTATACAACTCAGTAGGTGACAGATGACATTTTATCATTTTAGAAATAAAGCAAAAGGAAGGTCTGGTTAGTACTGGGGTGAAAGATCACCAAAAGACCACAGGCCAGAATAAAACTTAAAAGGGAAAAAAACAGCTAGCAAACATTTGCATATTATTGACAAGATAACCGAGGATTGCCCATAAAAACATCAGAAGACATACTTGATGTTTTATCTTTCTCTATAGCTTATAAATCATGCCATCTGGCAGGACTCAGAAAGTGTGCTTTCTCTGTTGGGGCACCTGCCAATCACTTGCCATCATATCCCCTGAGCCGTGAGGGCGCAGTGGTTAGAATGCAGTAGTGCAAGCTAACTTGTCAACTGCCAGCAGTTCATTTCTCATGGGCTAAAGGTTGACTCAGCCTTCCATCCTTCCCATGTCAGTAAAATTCAGAGAAGAGCAACTAAGATGACCAAAGGCCTGGAGACTAAAACATACGAAGAGCAGCTGCAAAACTTGGGTTTGGCTAGTCTAAAGAAAAGAGGAAATAGGGGAGACATGATAGCAGTATTCCAGTATTTGAGGGGCTGCCACCAAGAAGAGGGGGTCACGTTATTCACCAAAGCACGAATGGGCAGGACGAGAAACAATGGTTGGAAATTGATCAAAGAGAGAGGCAACCTTGGAATTAAGGACAAACTTCCTGACAGTGAGGACAGTTAACCAGTGCAACAGCGTGCCTCCAGAAATCGTGGGCGCTCCATCACTTTTTAAGAAGAGGCTAGACAGTCACTTGTCTGAGATGGTATATGTTCTCCTGCTTAAGTGGGGGGCTGGACTAGAAGACACCCAAGGTCCCTTCCAGCTCTATTCTATTCAAAATGAGGACCCAGATTGTTGGGGGGACTATGCTGACTCTGTAAACTGCTCAGAAAGTGCTATAAAGCACTGTGAAATGGTATATAAGTCTAAGTGCTATTGCTATTCTGTTGACTCCCACCCTGCTGGCATTTACTAAAACCTTGAAGATCTGGATGTTTGCCTGGGCACGGGGTCTGAAATTGGGTGAACCTGTCAACGTGATCTTTGTTATAGTATGACCATTGTTGTATGTATTTGATTAGATTGCCCCTGTTTGCCACTGAATTATTATTATATTATTGGTGGGGAAGGAAGTGTTGTCGCTTTCTTTTATTTCTGTTGGTTTTTAATCTTCCGCACCCTTGCAACTGGTAAGTTGAATGGCTACAGTATATAAACTGATTAAATTAAAAAGCAGATATTAGACTTATGCAAAATGGATCCACTTCAAGCATTGGAGGAGTCATGCTTGATGGTGAAGGTCAGTCTACCTTACTAAGCCATGTTACTTTTGGGCAAGTGGCTTCTGCATTTCTAGACCACTGAAACACCAGAAAAGTAGCTGAAGTGAAATGGCGCCCCTGTTCCTTTCCGATAAGCACTTCTGCATTTGTTGCAGTGAGGTGACGCTATCAAATCCTCTCCTAATCAAATGATGCCACTGAAGCTTTGCCCAATGCCTACATATCAGGGCTAGGGGGGAAAAACCATTACATGAACTATTATAATTCGAGGATTACCTGTACAGGGAAGAGAAAGATCTTAAGAGGAAAAGATAAAGGTAAGTAGGAATCTACCTGTTGAGAACACAAACATTTCCCTCTATTTACATACCAGGGTGGTTCTTTTGCCTTTAATCCCATGAATACTCTCTCTCTCTCTCTCTCTCTCTCTCTCTCTCTCTCTCTCTCTCTCTCTCTCTCTCTCTCTCTCACACACACACACACACACACACACACACACACCTTGTTAAGCTAATGAGCCTGAGCTGGGAAGAAACAAGAAACAGCCCTTACAAACTAGGTTGATGGAACTGTCAAAAGTCTATGGACATGACCCTAATTAAGTGAGTATATTTAGTTTCTTGTCTTTCATTCCTTATTGTGTAAACGGCAGCCTCCATAGCTGTATTGCAATCGTGGCCAAAATTATGCATATTTTACTTTGCAAATATTTAAGTCTTCAGCCTGGGAAGGTTGACATAGCATTGCAATCAATTAAACAAACAAGATACAAGAGGATTATTGGCTGGAAGTATACGGCTTCAGCAAACTTGACCATCGTTTCAAATGCATAAAAATCCCGACTCCATTCAGAAAATGATCCTTGAGTTCCATAGGTAATCCACAAACATGATTAAATGCTAGGAAAACAATGTTGTGAGCAACTATGAATGAAAGAGCAGCGCAAAGAACTATGGATAAATTTAAATGAGTCACAATAATAATTCTCAGATATACACCGATACCAGTTCAGGGATTTGGAAAACAGCCCATTCAGGAAGAATTCAAAGTACAATGGTACCTTGGTACATGTCATTAATTGGTCCAGAAAGTGCAACAAGTATTAAAAAGGAGAGTCCCAAGCCAATGTGACTCACCATGTGACATTTTGTTTTCATCAGAAGGACTTCCTATCTATCCCTTTTCTAGGCTGGCAAACTTCCAAGTATGACTGGCTTCCTCTCTGTCTTCTGTGACTGTCCCCCTCTTCCCTTTGCAGCAACCTTCCCAGCATTGCTGACTTCCTGTCTGTCCCTCCCCTCCCCCCCTTGTCCCTTTGCAGTGACCTCCCAGCATGGCTGTCTTCATGTCTGTCCACCCTGGTCCCTTTGCAGCAACCTTCCCAGCATGGCTGACATCCTGTCTGTCCCCCATCATCCCTTCGCAGTGACCTTCCCAGCATGGCTGACTTCCTGTCCATTCGCCATCCATATCTTCTTATTGCAGCACATTGAGTGATAAACTAACACCTAGTACTGGGACAACATTTTCACATCAAAATACGTCCAGTACCAAATCCAATCAGTTTTGAAGCAGTCGGTACCGAGATTGTATAAAAAAATGTTTTTGCCCCCAAATCTTCACATCTGCCCCTTTAAATCTGAAATCTATCAAGTTTTAAATTTACACAACCTGTGGCTAAGCCTGGAGTTTTCTAATTATGCCAAAAATAATTATACATACTTGAGAAGAAAGGGAGGGGGAGGACTTTAAAACTGGGGGGGGGATGACAAAGCCCCTGAATATATTTATCTGAAATCTCCATACTACATGTATTCAGAAAGATTAATTACAATAGAAACTCTATCTAATTACATTTAAAACTGTGACAAGTTAATAGCTTATCATGGCTTAGAGTGATAGTCGGTAGAAATCATATGTCAGTCATTTGTGGTTGTCCATATCAGAGTCCACTGAAAGACTAGAACTATATTTAACACAGGAGGCTTTCAAAAAGAAGAGATTGGACAGCCATCTGTCTGAAATGGTATAGGGCAGGGGTGTCAAACTCAATTTCATTGAGGGCCGCATCAGCATTGCGATTGCCCTCAGGGGGTCGGGTGGGTGTGGCCTGGGTGGGCATGGCCTACTGGGTGGGCGTGGCTAGAGTGCGTATGGCCTACTGGGTGAGCATGGCCAGCTCTACATGATTCACATCAAGGGTACCTATGGGGGCCTGGGCAGGAGTGGGACAGATCTGAGGGTCTCTGGCAGGAGGAGGGTCTCTGGGCCAGGGCCAAGGCAGTGGGGGCCGTTCCCTCACTGTTTCCAGGATGGCTTTGCGGGCCACATAAAACCACTTCACAGGCCGGATCTGGCCCCCGGGCCTTGTGTTTGACATGTCTGGTATACGGTCTCCTGCTCAAGCAGCGGTTGGACTAGATGACCTCCAATGTCCCTTCCAGCTCTACTATTCTGTTATTCTGATTTTCAGATATAATGATAGAAGAGGAAGTCTGTGTAGAAAGCAATTTAAGATGACATAGCATTCCATCACTCAGAAGTTTATTCCTGCTAATATTCTGTAAATCTACCCCATTAAATGTCCTGCTTCAAATCAAGATAATGACATTCACTTTCTAATTAGCCAGATCTGCTGTTCCTGCCCTGAGAATTTTCAGATTGTGCAGTTTGTGACGTTTGTCAGATTGTTTGAGAAATTCTCGAACTTGATGAGCTCCATCTAACTGATAGGAATCCAACAGCCTTCACTGTTATTGGGAAAACAGGATATTTACTTCTTTCTTGATTGTTTCTGTCATATGCACAACGTATTTCTGAGAAATGGAGAAAGCAACTCAACACAGGCAGAACTGTCACAGTGCTCCATGTCAGTATCTATTAAAGACCAGGCAGTCAAGGAGAGCATCTACTGCTAGACTGAATATTCTTCAGCTACTAGACAATGCCAAGCAGTGGGTATCATTTTTGGAAAAGAGCTATGTGCCTGGTTACTAGAGTAAAATAGAATAACAGAGTTGGAAGGGACCTTGGAGGTCTTCTAGTCCAACCCCCTGCTCAGGCTGGAAACCCTATACCATTTCAGACAAATGGTTGTCCAATTACTTCTTAAAGCTTCCAATATTAGAGCATTCACAACTTGTGGAGGCAAGTCGTTCCACTGATTAATTGTCCTAACTGTCAGGAACTTTCTCCTTAGACCTAAGTTGCTTAACCATCCAGGAGATAATAGCCTTAAATCAAATATTGTTTGGCTTTTTGAATGTCTTGGGGAGGGAGGTTTTTAGTGGGAGGGGACTATTTTCACAATAGTGCTCATTTAAAGTTTTGTGTATTGTGACCTTGTAAATTGACTACTGCTTTTTCTCTCTCATCTGTTGACATACTTGACAGTCTAGATTTACAATATTTAATTAATTTCCAGATTCTAGCAATTGGCTTCATTCCAGCCCCTTCAGATCTGTGATCATTGTAATCTGTAAATCACATGAGGCCTCATGAATTTCTTTGATAAAATATAAAAAGTGTGCCATTGTTGATTCTATATTATTGCTAGCATATGTTCCTGAAAGTAACAATTTGTTGGAAAAAATGTTGCACTTGAAAAAAAACAGTCTTTCTGATGCTGGAAAATGCAATTTCATATATACAGATAGTCCTCAATTTATTACCATAATTGAGATCAAACTTTCTGTTGCTAAGTGAGAAATTTGTTAAGTGAGTTTTGCCCCATTTTACGATCTTTCTTGCCACACTTGTTAAGTGAACCACTGCAGTTGTTAAGTTAGTAACATGGTTGTTAAGTGAATCTGACTTCCCCATTGGCTTTGCTTGTCAGAAGGTTGCAAAAGGTGATTACATGTTCCTGGGACTTTGCAACTGTCAAGGTAAAAATCACCTTTGTAGAGGGCGACGGACCGTGCTTCAGAGAATGCATGATATGCTTGCAGGAAGGCAAGAAAAACACGACGCATAATCTTACTAAATACCTTTTACTTAATATATAATATAAAAACTAAATATATATTATACAGAGCTAGCTCACTACATCCTAACGTAATAGTCAGTAACAGCAAAGAAGAAAAAAAAACAATACAGATAATAACTGTGAACTTTCTCTAGACATGCGCACTAAACAGACTGAAACCATAACATAGCTAGTCATATGGGATTCACTATGGTTACCAGATAAGTTATCACAACAGGTGCAGAGAGCAGGGGAAAATGTACAGTTAGAAATGAACTTTCTGACGAACATAAAAAAACGTGCAGTGACATTCCCCTTCTTTCGTCAGCAAAGTGAAGACTCAAGTAAGGCACATCTTCTCACGCAGATACTCATGCTGGGCTGTAGGAAGTGGTTTGTTCAGCATATCAGCAATTTGATCACGTGTAGGCACATACTGTAATGTCACAAAACCTTGTTTCACCAGTTGCCTTATGTTTTGATATCGGATGTCAATGTGTCTGGACCTTGAACCTGTAAAACGTGTTTCAGAAATATAAACCACAGATTCATTATCTTCCATCACTGTGATTGGTCGAATCGGATGTGTCCAGATATCTGTGATTAAAGCATCAAACCAGGTTAAAGAATTGCATGCATCAGACACACAAGCATACTCAGCTTCTGTAGAGGAACAAGAAACAAGATTCTGTTTACGCACATGCCAGTAAACAGGACATCCATTTAAGAACATCATGTAACCTGATGTACTTTTCCGTGACTTCTTATCACTCGCCCAATCTGAATCTGCAAAACAACATAACTCTGCATAGTCAGTATGTGTGGGTTCCAACAACAACTTCATGTCTTTGGTGTGTTTTAGATACCTCAATAACTTTTTAACACATGTCCAATGAAACTGTTTTGCCTTGCCTACGTGTCGTGATAACAGATTAACACTAAGTGCAATGTCGGGTCTAGTCCAACTACTAATATACAGCAGCGACCCAATGACTGAGCGATATAGTGTTTGATCTTCGAACTCAGGACTTGGTTCATGTGCCAAAATGTGAAAATCAGTTTGCATGGGTATACTCACAGGCTTAGCGTCCTCCATGTTACAGTGATGTAACAGTTGTTCAATCTTCTCTTCTTGTGTAAGACTGAACCCCTTCTGAGTTTTGGCAATTTGAACACCTAAATAAGTGTTAATACACCCTAAAGACTTCAACGTGAAAAACTTTTGTAAAGCTTTAGCAAAAACCTCACTCATCTGCTTATTTGGACCAATATAAACAATATCATCGACATAAACAAGAATTATCTCATACCTATTACCGGATCTTTTAGTAAACACGCATTCATCTGTTTCGGACTTAATAAAGCCCATTGAATTTAGTTTGTCAGAAAGACATAAGTACCACATTAAACCAGACTGTTTCAGACCATAAAGACTTTTGTGTAGAAACCAGGTATCCCCTTCTTGCTGTCGGAAACCTGGAGGACCTTTCACGTAGATTTCTTCATCAAGATCAGCGTGTAGATAAGCCGTTTCAACGTCGAACTGGAAAACTTCCAGGCCAAGGATAGTTGCAGTGGCTAATGCAATTTTCACACTTTCAGTTCGCACCGTGGGTGAGTATGTATTTGTATAGTCCTCAGGATAACGTTGAGCGAAACCCTGGGCTACGAGTCTGGCCTTGTACAACGACTCACCATTCGGCTTCTTTTTGATCCTGTAGACCCATCGAGTACCAATAACCCATCGAGTACCAATAACCCATCGAGTACCAATAACTTTCTTGTTTGCTGGAGGACTTGCAGGCGTAAACACTTGAAGTTTTGTCCATTTCAGCCTGCATTGCCTCAAACCATTTATCTTGTTCTGATTCAGGAAGATGTTTGATCTGTGTGAACTTCTCAGGTGGAAGTGTAACATTACAAATCAAAGGTACAGGTGTTTTTGTTACTTGCCACGAATACCGTTTTGGAGGGATTCCCTTTGTGGACCTCTTGGAACATCTTGGGCCAACCGTCCATTCTTCTTCCGTGTCGTCCTCGTCTTCATCATCGTCGCCAGCAGCAACATCGGCGGCTTGCGAAGACGGAACAGTAGGTTGAGAAGAACTTGTGGAAGGAACATTATCCTGTGAATCTTGATCATCAGGTTGTGTGGCATCAGCAACATCATCTCTAGGAAAATAAACTCCAGGATCGTTAGAATGAATCCTGGACCAGTCAGCATCTTCCTCAAAAGTAGCAGATTGTGAAACCACAATAACATGATGAGAGTCAATGTATTTGCTCCATTTTGAATTATCATCAATGCCCATAAATCTCATCCTTTTTGCTGCAGGACCCCCTTTCTTTCTTTGGGCTAAAGGAATATTGACCATAGCATAGGAACCAAAAATATGGAGATGTGAGAGATCAGGCTTGTGTCCATACAACATGAAATAAGGGGTCTGATTTATCACACTACTCCAAGTACGGTTGATGATATGGTTAGCATATTTGATAGCTTCACCCCAGTATGGAAGACTGAGGTTAGCATCTTCAAGGAGGCAACGCATCATGGTTTGCAAAACCCCATTTCTGCGTTCTGCCACCCCATTTTCAGCTGGAGTATAAGGAGCGGATGTCTGATGTACTATCCCATTCTCACGCATCCAGTCCTGGAAACGCTGAGACATGAATTCAGCACCACGATCACTCTGGATTCTGGCAATGTTGACGTCGAATTGGGTATAGACAAGACTAGCAAAGTCTTTAAAGATCTGAAAGGTCTCAGATTTTTCTTTCATAGGATATACATATCCATATCTAGAATAATTATCAACGATTGTCAAGAAATATCTTTTACCACCAAGTGTTGGTGCAAAAGGACCAACTATGTCAGTGTGTACCAAATCAAAAATGCGTGTTGACAGGCGTGTAGCGCGTTTTGGAATTGCTGCTGCCTTGGATTTGGCTTTCTTGCAGACAGCACAGTCCAAGAACACCTTACACCCCTTTAGATCCAAACCTCTTGCGAACTCTGGCATCTTCTTCAGAACACGGAAACTGGCATGACCCAATCTTCTGTGCCACTTATGGATACACCTGGAATGCAAAGGTTTACCTGTTAGTGAATTCTCAACATTAGCATTTTTATTAGGAACCCCAGGCTTGCTGTGAGCAACCTGTGTCTTTTTTGTCTTTTTATCATTATTAGGAACCTTTGGAGTAGCAACAGGATCTCTCTCTGGGACGTCTCTCTCTGGGCCTGTGCTTTTTGGAACGTGTATACTTGCCTGCTCTTGCTGCTTAGACTTTGGTTTTAAGTAATAAACACCACCAATCAACATGGTTTCAGCAACAATATCTCCGTCTTTGACTATATAACTTGCTTTTTCAAGATGGTGGACCTGAAAATGAGAAAACCTAGACAAATGACTCTGACTAAGCAAATTACTACTGGCAGACGGAACATAGTAAACATTTGGAATGAGAGCACCGAGCTCTTCAATGTAGACAGTTCCTTTTCCCATGACCTGAACAGGATGATTGGAAAAAGAGTAAAGTTCACGAAGTTCAGGTTCAGGCTCGTGCATCTCAGTGTAAAGCTCTTTTCTGTAGGTAACATGTAATGCTGCTCCGCTGTCCAAAGTCCAAAGAAGTCGTCTGTCATACTCTGGTTGAGGCTGTGGATCGTTGGTTACAACCAATGTGACAAGTGGAGCTTGTGGATCACGCCTGGAACCACGACCACGACCTTGTCGTCCGCCTCTACCTCTGCCTCCTCTGGAATCTGTTCCTCTGGGCTGGTATGTGACGGGCGCTGGAACTCGTTGGGGACAATCCCGGGTGGCATGTCCCACACGATTGCAGATGTAGCATCTTGGCATCCTTGGAACGTAGGTCCTTCCACGGAAGGCACGCCTCGCTGAAGCTCTTGATGCAGGTGGTTCCCTTAAATGTGGCGCAGCTTGCATAAGTGCCTCTTCTTCGGCTAAAATTCTGCATACATGATCCACTGTGCGTTGAGCAATAGGCACTTGATTGATCTTGGAAATAGCATCTTTCCACTCATGATTCAAAGAATTAATGATAATGCTGATCATTTGAAAATCATCAATAGGATAGCCTTTTTCACCCAGTTCTTTTCTAATACCTTTCATTGTAGTCAAATGTGCTCCAATATGTTCACCAGGTTTTAATCTGGAACCATGGAACTCAGACAAAAGTAAACATGTAGACTCAATTGATGTAGGCCGATAACATGTCTCTAACTGAGTCCAAATTTGTTGGGCAGTTGCATCTTGTGAAAACGTGAGCTGCAATTCAGTGTCCATTGACATCAATAATGTTGTGCATGCTCTATTATCCAAGTCCCATATGTCAGGAGTCCATGGCTGGGCAGGAGGATTAAACACCATCATGTGAGTACCTTCTCTGCGTAGCAAAAGTCCAACCTCACTGACCCATGCCCTGTAATTCTGTCCTGACTTCTTTAATTTTGAATCACCAGCCAGTGGTACAATGGAAGGTGTTTGATGAGGAATATACAATTGAGGTACTGGCTGTGCAGGTTGTGCAATCCGACCATAACCTGCAGGGGGCACCAGTGGCGTCTGTGCCTGTGCCTGGACATGCGGCAATTGCATTGAAGCTGCCGGTAGTCTTGGTGCTGGCTGTGACTGTCTTTGAGCTGCTATTCTACCCTGGCCAGCAGGAGGCGCTGGCGCTGGGGCTGGTGCAGTAGCATAACCTGCAGATGACACTGGCCTTCGCATATAAGAACCCGGTGGCAATTGCATGTGGGTTAAATATGGCTGTGTTCTGCCAGGTAGAGGGGCTTGCATAGAAGCAATATTAACAGGAGAAGCAATAGTAACAGGAATCCTAGCACCATCAGGGACTGGAGCCTCAGATAATGGCAGAAATCTTGTATCTCTGAGCAAAGACTCCTCCATAGACAATTGCGAGAGTGAGAGCTCCAATTCATGTCTTAATGCAGCTTCACCAGTAGATGGTGCTATAACATTTGCTTCAGGCATCACTGTGGCTCTGTATGTCCTTTGGGACAGCCCATGATCATGTGACATAGGAGCCTCCGGTTCCCATTCGTCTTGCATGACACTCAATGATGGGCGTGACTTTGGCTTTGGGGAAGAAGGAGGCAATATGGCTTCTCCTTGTGGGTGTGGCAATATGGCCGGTTCATGCTCATAATTCCTCTCATATTGCTGAACCATTGACACATATTCCTTTGCCTGCTGCAAACGCCTTTCAAAAACCCCAATTTGTTCACAGTAGCCTTGCATAGCCCTATCTCGCATAGTTTGCTTGGGGCTTGAAGGAGCAGAAGAAATTTTCTTTGGCTGAACTTTAGGTTTCGCTCCAAGCCTTTGAAATTCATCTTGAGCCCCTGGAGTGTGAACATTTCCAAAAACAGCTGCCAGGGAGCTTGGAAAAGTAGAAAAAGGAGTGACTGACCTTGCATCGTCGACAGGAGCAGGTGCGTCTTCTCCAAGGCGTGTGGCCGAAGCTATCGGAGTTCTTAAAGTTGAAGGGAGCTGGCCCACAGAAAGACTCCTTTTCAGCCGTGGCTTCCTTCCTGACATGTTTCAGCAGTTAATCACCGCTGCCTCACTAGCACTAACTAACTGATAACAGCCGCAGAAACATGCATCTCCAAAAACATAAATCAAACCATCCTCTGCTACCAAAATGTCAAGGTAAAAATCACCTTTGTAGAGGGCGACGGACCGTGCTTCAGAGAATGCATGATATGCTTGCAGGAAGGCAAGAAAAACACGACGCATAATCTTACTAAATACCTTTTACTTAATATATAATATAAAAACTAAATATATATTATACAGAGCTAGCTCACTACATCCTAACGTAATAGTCAGTAACAGCAAAGAAGAAAAAAAACAATACAGATAATAACTGTGAACTTTCTCTAGACATGCGCACTAAACAGACTGAAACCATAACATAGCTAGTCATATGGGATTCACTATGGTTACCAGATAAGTTATCACAACAGGTGCAGAGAGCAGGGGAAAATGTACAGTTAGAAATGAACTTTCTGACGAACATAAAAAAACGTGCAGTGACAGCAACCATCATAAATACGACTCAGTTGCCGAGTGTCTGAATTTTGATCATGTAATCATGGGGATGCTGCACTGGTCATAAGTCACTTTTTTCAGTGCTGTTGCAACTTCAAATGGTCACTAAATGAACTGTTGTAAATTAAGGACTGTGTGTGTGTGTATGTATGTATATGTATATACTGTATGTATAAAAGATAAAGGTAAAGGTTCCCCCGCACATGCGTGCTAGTCGTTTCCGATTCTAGGGGCCGGTGCTCATCTCTGTTTCAAAGCCGAAGAGCCAGCGCTCATCTGAGGACGTCTCCGTGGTCACGTGGCCGGCATGACTAGACGCCAAAGGCGTACGGAACGCTGTTACCTTCCCACTGTAGTGGTCCCTATTTTTCTACTTGCATTTTTACGTGCTTTCGAACTGCTAGGTTGGCAGAAGCTGGGACAAGTAACAGGCGCTCACTCTGTTACGCGGCACTCGGGATTCGACCCGCCAAACTGCCGACCATCTGATCGACAAGCTCAGCGTCCTAACCCACTGAGCCACCGCGTCCCTCTATGGGTACAGGTATGTAGGTCTTGGCATATTCGCCAAGACCTACGTATATATATTTATACACACACACACACATACACACACACACTGCTAAGTATATTTCTTTGCAGTTTCTCACTGTCATTTTTGTTTTGGATGCCTAGAAAATTAAACAGTTAGTGTGTTCTCCTTCATTCATTTTTCCTCTTTCCACTGTTCAGTATCTGGCTCGATTCTCTATATAAAAATCAACATGTTGACCCTCCCCTGTCACTTCAAAATGTTCTAAACCAATTCTGCTCCATTTGTGGCTTTCCACAAGCTGTACTCTTTGGAACCCTATGCCTCATCTCCAAACTAGGTCTGGATGGCCCTGTAGCTTGTTGACATATTGGTAAGCTAAAGAGGGTATAGGATGAACGTCAGAAGATCAGATATTAATTTCATTCATTCAAACATACAAAACTAAACCCAATGGGGAAGTCTGTACAGTTGGTAACAAAGGTCATATTTATCTCTGTGTTGGTGCACATTGGCATCAAGTTGCTCACTCATTGCTTGAGGATGAAGGTGTTCCTTTTGAACAGAGTTCATCTTGTATTGGGCATAATAGCGTCAAGAGTGAGCTCAACTGGTAGATGTCCCAGATTAATGGAGTCATCCTTAACCTTTAATTTCAACCCTCAACTTTATTTGTTCTTCCCCACTTTTTCCTCCCTATCCAGTTGGTTCCTTTGGGAACCACAGACTGCTGTGGTCTGATTTGATCAGTTGCAAGAAATTTTGCAGGTTGCTATCCCAAGACACTTACCTGCCTTGAGCTAAAAATGAGAAGGCATTCTCTCTGCTTCTTCTACTGGAAGAACGGAGCTAGCAATTATTATTATTATTTTTCATTCAATTTAAGGATGGGACAGTTCCTTCCATTCATGATTTATAGGATTTTCTAGCATCTCCATCACCATCAAGGTGATTTAAAGCCTGTCCTCATTAGTGTTGCATCAGTACAACAATGCTTGGATGATGACAGAAGACTCCATAAATCACTGGAGAGAAAATGGTCCCAGTCACGTCACAGGCTACTTGTTGATCTCTTTTCTCCAGCCTCCCAGCGTCTGCTCCCTGCCTCACTTGCCATAACAGTAGGATTGTGCTGGTCTTTTCTATAGAAATGCACAACAGCACAACTCCGCTTACATATTTTGGGCCTTGCTAAGGTTGTGAAAGAGTACTGTGGCTTGCCATTTTTATTTGGGCTTTGGTTTGTTTGAAACCCCCCACCCCAACCCCATGCGATTTTTATCTCTGCTACTGAGACAATGCAACGTATAGAAATTCTAGTTGACGTTGCTCGGTAATTAGCTCCTCGTCTTTAGAAGTAACACTAGTGCATTTCCAAATGCTTGAAAAGCAATTGAAGCAGACAACCAATCTAGTCTTCACTTTGCATCATTATCATTATAATTCTTCTCCTGTTTCCCTGGGTTTTTGTTTTTGTTTTTTCACTTAGGTGAGCTAACAGCAACCAATGTTTGCATTTGTATTTACATGATTTCTATTACCGAAATATTTTCCATTTTTGACATTACTTTACTAAAGCTTTTAGGCTTCTTTGGGCTTTGTTTTATTTTGCTTATGAATTATTATTATCATCATCATCACTATTTTTAATGTCCCATTCTCTTGTTTAGCAGATGAGATGCTTGCATTATGCATTCTTAATAGCACAAGGTGTTTCTGGAGAAGGCAGGTTCATAGCTGTCAGATAAAATATTCAGAGCTAGCTTCCCCCCTCAGGGAATTGCGCTTAAAGAATCTGAATCTGGGGTAAGATTAAAACATGATGCTGTTTATGAGAAGAGCTGTTTTAATGTATGTTAACTCTTTACTTTAAAAGATGAATCTAGTGAAACTGAAACTGCTGGAATATTTTTCACTAGTTATGAAGACTCAATGTAAAGGAATGCCAGATAAATAGAAAGGCAGTGAACTGAACAGAGACCATTCAGGGTTTCCAAAAAAGTAAAAGACACTGTTCTCAAAACTGAGCCCCTTAAAAATGACAGGGTGGCTATTTGCTTGCAGTTTCCCATTGAAACTGGGAGAGTTGTCTTGGGAGTTTCCCGGTACTCCCATGTTACACCTTTGCTCCGCGAGCTGCATTGGTTACCAGTTGTCTTCCGGGTGAGATTCAAGGTTTTGGTTATGGTCTTTAAGTCCTTACATGGCATGGGTCCGGAGTACCTCGGGGACCACCTGCTGCCGGCATCAACTTCCCTCCGCCCTGTGCGTTCCCACAGAGAGGGCCTCCTCAGGGTGCCTCCGGTCAGAGAATGTCCCTGCCTTACTTGCCCCCAGGGGGAGGGCCTTCTCTGTGGGCGCTCCGGCTTTATGGAACCAACTGCCGGTTGAGCTCCGGACGGCACCGGACCTTCGCTCCTTCCGGCGCGGTCTGAAGACCCATTTATTTGAACAAGCTGGCCTGGCCTGATGGGGGATGTTAGGGTTTTTAATGGGTTTTATATTGTTACTGTTTTATCTGGGCAATTATTTAATTCTCTTTTAATTTTTGTATTTTCTATTTATATATGCCCTGTTCACCGCCCTGAGTCCTTCGGGAGAAGGGCGGTATACAAATTTAATAAATGAAATGAAATGAAATGAAATGAAATGAAATGAAAGGACTGCTTAGAATTAACAATGGAATATATAGAGCAGCAATGGCTTGGTATCAGGATATCGCATTAACATGAACAAGATGCAAATTATCTAATGGAATTTATCTGAAGAAGAAAAATAATATCTGCAGCAAGCAACAGGGATTAATATCATTCTTAAACTATTTAAATACATGGCAACGTATTTAACAAAAAGTAATTAAGAAATAATTACAGCCTTGGAAAAAACATAAAGGCAGATATAATTTAAGATGAAGAAAGTTAAATTCGTCCTGGTTGGGAAGAATAGCAGAATAAAAATATTTTACCAAGAATCAATTTCAAAGAAATGAAGACAGTGTATTGAACCAGTGGGGAAAAACAACTGGAAGGTCTCCTTATTTTGTTGTATAAGGTTGATATGATCAAGAAACGGTTTATTCGTGCAAGCAGCTGCAGTTTGTTGGGTTGACTCACTACTTACCAAGCTCTAAAGAAAGTTATTCACAACTTGATCACTAAATACATTTACCACCCATGTTTTCTCCATGTCATTCATTGTGGCACAGCAGTGGCCTTCAGGCCCATTGCAACTGCTGAGAAGACAATGTTTCAACAGTAATAAATAATACATTTGTTCATTGGGCATAGTAAGAGTGAAGGGGAAAAAGATACATTACAACTGAAAGGACTGCAGTAGAATGTTTTTTTAAAAAAAACGTATTAACACAAATTAGGAAAATATCAAATAATTCAATCCTAGATTAAATGTTTACATGTTTTCTAGTTTTAAAACCAGCCAATATAAGTACAATGTAAAATATAATCAAGTTCTAACTACTGAGTTACTCAAGAAGTTAATTGCCCCCAATGAATTGCTTATTATGCCGATTGTTGTTGTTGTTAGCTGCGAAGTCGTGTCCGACCCATCGCGACCCTATGGACAACATTCCTCCAGGCCTTCCTGTCCTCTACCATCTTCTGGAGTCCATTTAAGCTCGCGCCTACTGCTTCAGTGACTCCATCCAGCCACCTCATTCTCTGTCGTCCCCTTCTTCTATTGCCCTCGATCTTTCCCAGCATTAGGCTCTTCTCCAGTGAGTCCTTCCTTCTCATTAGGTGGCCAAAGTACTTGAGTTTTAGCTTCAGAATCTGGCCTTCTAAAGAGCAGTCAGGATTGATCTCCTCTAGGACTGACCGGTTTGATCGCCTTGCAGTCCAAGGGACTCGCAGGAGTCTTCTCCAGCACCACAGTTCAAAGGCCTCAATTCTTTGGCGCTCAGCCTTTCTTATGGTCCAACTTTCACTGCCATACATTGCAACTGGGAAGACCATAGCCTTGACTATATGCACTTTTGTTGACAGGGTGATGTCTCTGCTTTTTAGTGTGCTGTCTAGATTTGCCATGGCTTTCCTCCCCAGGAGCAAGCGTCTTTTAATTTCTTGGCTACAGTCCCCGTCTGCAGTGATCTTGGAGCCCAGGAAAATAAAATATGTCACTACCTCCATTTCTTCCCCATCTATTTGCCAGGAATTGAGAGGGCCAGATGCCATGATGGTTTTCTTAATGTTAAGTTTCAACCCAAGTTTTGCACTCTCCTTCTTCACCTGCAACAAGAGGCTCTTTAGTTCTTCTTCACTTTCTGCCATTAGAGTGGTATCATCTGCGTATCTTAGGTTGTTAATATTTCTTCCGGCAATCTTAATTCCAACTTTTGATTCATCTAGCCCTGCCTTTCTCATGATGTGCTCTGCATATAAGTTAAATAGGCAGGGCGACAGTATACAGCCTTGCCGGACTCCTTTCCCAATTTTGAACCAATCAGTGGTTCCGTGTCCAGTTCTCACTGTTGCTTCTTGACCCGCATATAGGTTTCTCAAGAGACAAATAAGATGGTCTGGTACTCCCATCTCTTTAAGAACTTGCCACAGTTTGTTGTGATCCACACAATCAAAGGCTTTAGCATAGTCAATGAAGCAGAAGTAGATGTTTTTCTGGAACTCCCTAGCTTTCTCCATGATCCAGCGTATATTGGCAATTTGATCTCTAGTTCCTCTGCCTCTTCGAAATCCTGCCTGTACTTCTGGTAGTTCTCGATCCACATACTGCTGAAGTCTAGCTTGTAAGATTTTAAGCATGACTTTACTAGCATGAGAAATGAGTGCAATGGTGCGATAGTTTGAACATTCTTTGGCACTGCCTTTCTTTGGAATTGGAATGTAAACTGATCTTTTCCAATCCTGTGGCCACTGTTGAGTTTTCCAAATTTGCTGGCAAATTGAGTGTAGCACTTTTACTGCATTGTCTTTTAAGATTTTGAATAGCTCAGCTGGAATACTGTCACTTCCACTAGCTTTGTTGTTGCTCAGTTTTTCTAAGGCCCACTTCACTTCACATTCTAGGATGTCTGGCTCGAGGTCAGTGACCACCTCATTGTGATTATCAGGGACGTTAAGCTCATTCTTGTATAGTTCTTCTGTGTAATTTTGCCACCTCTTCTTAATCTCTTCTGCCTCTGTTAGGTCCCTGCCATTTTGGTCCTTTATCATGCCCATTTTTGCATTAAACGTGCCCTTCATTTCTCCAATTTTCTTGAAAAGATCTCTGGTCCTCCCTATTCTATTGTTTTCTTCTATTTCTTTGCACTGTTCATTTAAGAAGGCATTCTTATCTCTTCTAGCTATTCTCTGGAATTCTGCATTCAATTGGGCGTATCTTTCTTTTTCTCCCTTGCCTTTCGCTTCCCTCCTTTCCTCAGCTATTTGCAAAGCTTCCTCAGACAGCCATTTTGCTTTCTTGCATTTCTTTTTCTTTGGGACGGTTTTGGTTGCTACCTCTTGTACAATGTCGCGAACCTCTGTCCATAGTTCTTCAGGCACTCTGTCTATCAGATCTAATTCCTTAAATCTATTTGTCACCTCTACTGTATATTCAACAGGGATATGATTTAATTCATACCTGACTGGCCTAGCGCTTTTCCCTACTTTCTTCAGTTTAAGCCTAAACTTTGCAAGGAGAAGCTCATGGTCTGAGCCACAGTCAGCTCCTGGTCTTGTTTTTACTGACTGTATAGAGCTTCTCCATCTTTGGCTGCAGAGCATATAGTCAATCTGATTTCTGTGTTGACCATCTGGTGATGTCCATGTGTAGAGCCGTCTCTTGGGTTGTTGGAAAAGAGTGTTTGCTATGACCATCGCATTCTCTTGACAGAATTCTATCAGCCTGTGCCCTGCTTCATTTTGCACTCCAAGGCCAAACTTGCCTGTTATTCCAGTTATCTTTTGGCTTCCTACTTTAGCATTCCAATCCCCCATGATGATAAGAACATCATTTTTGGGTGTTAGTTCTATAAGGTGCTGTAGTGCTTCATAGAACTGGTCAATTTCATCCTCTTCAGCACTGGTGGTTGGGGCATAGACTTGGACTACTGTGATATTGAATGGTTTGCCTTGGATTCGAACTGAGATCATTCTGTCATTTTGAGGATTGTATCCCAGTATTGCTTTTCCTACTCTTTTATTGACTATGAAGGCTACTCCATATCTTCTGAAGGATTCTTGCCCACAGTAGTATACCTGATGGTCATCTGAATTAAATTCACCCATTCCTGTCCATTTTAGTTCGCTGATACCTAAGATGTCAATGTTCAGTCTTGTCATCTCTTGTTTGACCACGTCCAGCTTTCCTTGATTCATGGATCTTACATTCCAGGTTCCTATGGAGAAAAAATCTTTACAGCATTGGACTTTCCTTTCACCACCAGACACATCCACAGCTGAGCATCCTTTCGGCTTTGGCCCAGTCGCTTCATTCTTTCTGGCGCTACTAGTACTAGCCCTCTGCTCTTCCCCAGTAGCATATTGGACGCCTTCCGACCTGAGGGGCTCATCTTCCAGCGTCATATCGTTTTGCCTTTTGGTACTGTCCATAGGGTTTTCATGGCAAAGATACTGGAGTGGGTTGCCATTTCCTTCTCCAGTGGATCACGTTTTGTCAGAACTCTCACTTTTGTCATAACTCTATTATGCCGATATATGTATATAATTTAATTTTCCTGCAATGTGTTTCCTTTCTTCCAATAGGGGTCATGTTCACAGCGCAAATTATACATGCAATTTCTAGCTTTGCTGAGCTATTAATTAACAGTATGAACTGGGTCGCCTAAGAGACTAAGCCATGATACATCATACCAAGTTTAACACTAACAAAACTTTCCCTATTGTGAATATGCAATGGCTAGGTTTTTAGTTATCCTGGTTAAAGGTATCCTATGAAAACAGACATTATGATTCTTTCAAAACTGGATATTACTGGCAAGGTCTCATACCAGAAGTAGCCAATTTTCTAAGGTTTGGTCATCAAATCTATTGTTTTGTGAAGAAGATGGATATACAAAGCACAGCAAAAATCCAAGGTCAGAATATTCTTTGGAACAGATCCAGCTTTTGTAGTTAAAAAGAGAAACAGTTTGATACAACAATTTATTATAGGGGGGGAAATGATAGGGCAAAAAGGTGATACATCTAATTAAAAGTTTGAGCAGTTTTATGACTTGATGAAGGTATTGGGTCACCTGACAGGTGAGTATGGGCTGAATGTCCCTTAAAAAATAATAAGCATAAAAAATACCAGTGTGACCCTCAAACTGGAAATGATTGGGGAGAACATTTCTTGGGGCTTCATAAAAAGGACACTGTATGGGGACATGAGCAAGAATTACACCTACTGTGGATCAACAAGGACAATGTTTCTGCAGATAAATCATCTCATGAAATCTTCCGAGCATTAGAGTTGATGGGAGGGCATCAAAGCAACCTAGGGTTAGATTTTTTTTAAAATCCCATTTATATCCCGCCCTTCTCCGAAGACTCAGGGCAGCTTACAATCTAAAGCACAAATCAATGCGCTTAGCAATAGCCTTCATTCTATGTATATGCCTGCTTATTAGGGCTTTCGCCCCCTCCCAAGCGGCATTATTACAAAGTCAGCTTATTGCCCCCAACAATCTGGGTCCTCATTTTACCTACCTCGGAAGGATGGAAGGCTGAGTCAACCTTGAGCCTGGTGGGACTCGAACCTGCACTAATTGCAGGCAGCTGGTGTTACTTAAGGAGGCTTTAGCCCACTGCTCCACCAAGGCTCTTTTATAGCTACCCACTGTAAAAAAGAATATAAATGTGGAACACCCTTTATTTAGGAACAGCCTGTGCAAATCCAAAGGCAATACATGCTTTTCAGAGTGGTAGAGCATGGCAATATAGGAGTAAAACCTATCAGTACCCAATATTGTCGAATCTCTTAGTTCTCCAAGTTGCATAACCTGTATACTTCCTGCATTCCGCTGGCTCAACCTAATCCTGTAGCAGTTTCTGCTATTCTAAATTTGTGGGCATCTGCATAAGGTTGGCTAGCTCAAAAACAATCCGTGATTTTCCCTTCTTCTGCTGCTCTTCGGCTCTCCCTCGCTTCTTTCAACTACTGCCTGTTTTATTTTTATTTTTTTTAAAAAAGAAAAATCATCTAAAAGTTTTTATAGATTATTCTTCTAGAAGGTGGATTGATGCCTGAGGGTGTTTTGGAATTAGAAAAAGCAAAAGGGCAAACCGAGTTATTTTGCACTGCTACAGTCACTCATGGTCTGTTAAAAAAAAAAACAACCATTGGGATTATTAATTGTGTAGTCTTTAGTCCCCATTCTGCTGTTATGCTAATATAAACTCAGCAACCGGCATCTAAAACTCCACAAGGCTGGAGATAAGTATGCCAGAATAAATTATTCTTTGAGGATCACCTTTACAATTAATAAGAAACTAGTATAAGACATGAAATTAATATAAGAAACAGTGTTCAGAAGAGGGAAGAGGACAATATAAGACAAAGTATGAATTATTTTCTCTTTAACTGTATAATGCTATACAGTGGTATCTCAGTACTTATCATTAATAGGTTCCAGGAGGCACAATGAGTACCAAAAACTATGAGTACCAAACAATTTTTTCCCCATAAGGAATAGTGTAGTGAGTCAGAAGGCAACCAACACTGACATGTTCTAGCTTGTGTGTTGAGCACCAAACAAATTATGAGTACTAGGAGAAAATATTCATGTCAAAATGCATTGAGTACCAAATCTGATGAGTTTGAAAGCAGTTGAGTACCAAAGTAACACTGTATTATGGTAAGGAAATATTATATATTATAAAAATGACAGATTGATATTAAGATACTAATGGAATCAAAATAAGAAGATTTTGATGATGATGATGATGATGATGATGATGATGATGATGATGATGATGATAAGATCTTTGAGAGAGATGAAATACACACACACATATATGAGAGAGAGAGAGAGAGAGAGAGAGAAAGAAAGAAAGAAAGAAAGAAAGAAAGAAAGAAAGAAAGAAAGAAAGAAAGAAAGAAAGAAAGAAAGAAAGAAAGAAAGAAAGAAAGATTGATTTACCTGCAGGTAACACTGTCTTCACTCCGAATCACTTTGTTAGCTGAAAGTGAAGAGTAAGGAGCTCTTATTATAAAAATAAGAAATAAAAAAACCTCAGTCGTCGTTAAGTGTTAAGAAAGCAAACACAGTGTCAGCCAGTTTGCTTAGTGAACTTAAGAACTGATGACAAAGAAGAGAAGTTACTTTTCTTGCACTTAAGAATAGATAAA
The DNA here is from genome assembly GCF_964194415.1 of Vipera berus. NCBI lineage: Eukaryota > Metazoa > Chordata > Lepidosauria > Squamata > Viperidae > Vipera > Vipera berus. The sequence goes on along the minus strand of NC_138211.1, from coordinate 11,880,051 downwards.
GATGGGCAGTGTGGTAAAAGAAAAGTTTAAAAAAAAAAGATTAATCCTTGGGAGGAAGGTCGTGAAAAACCTAGACAAGGCTCTGAAAGCTAAGGATAATTATGTGACAACAAAAATGAGAAAAGTTAAAGTATCTTTTTTCTCAAGTGAAAATATATGGCCAGGGAAACTGGACATTGAGGAAAAAGCAACAGAAAGATAGATGTCTTTGAATTACGGATCTGGAGATCATTATGAGTAGTACCACGGACTGCAAAAGAATCAATCAATCAGCCTCAGCCTCAAAATGGACTTCTCCCTTGAGATGAAGATCAGCAAGCAAAAGCTCACATGCTTTGGGCATGTGATGCATCAGATGATGGATTAACAAATGATTTGACTTGGCAAGGTTGAAGGAAGTAGAAAGGGATGCGATTACAGGCCTATCCTTGGACAGATTATTATTATTATTACAGAGAGGTTAAGTTGGTCCCCAGATAACAAACTGTCTTGATGGCCCTTAACTGACTAGTAGTCCAACTGCTGTGGAGATTCATTTATAAATCACACTGATGTGGCTGTAGGCAGTCTGTTTCCATCTTCCCCGTCTTTATTTATTTTTAAAACCAAGATCTATTTAAAAACAAAACACAATTGTGCTTACATAAGAATTCTGTTTCACCCAGTTTGAAGTGCAATCTGTTGAACCTCTCAGCCTTAGGCAACAGAACGAACATTCTGAATGCTGCTTAGTGCTATTCTACTTGGCTCAATGTTTACCTTGGGCCTCTTTTCAGCATTATACAATTTTAATTAATCCTTTATGATCTGCAGCAAGAGCTGCCAGACAGCACGACGGAACTCCTGCTGTCAGTTTCTGACTGTAGCGGTTTTCAGCTAAACAGCCTGTCTGTTCCTATGTACAAAGAGGTTCTTCATCTACAGAAATGCTACACTGCCTAATTAAAATTATGCAGCAGTATGTGGTTGGCTCCTTTTAAAAAACAAGGATGCTTTATGAGAGCAGCCAAGTCCTCCGTCCTGCTACTAAGGGAGCAAATTGCTTGCTTATGGATGTAATAATCCTGCTGACGCCAATGCTCAGAATATGTCTGCAGCTTGGCAGGCAAATATCTCTTTAGGCAGCTAAAGGGATGGATGGATGGATGGATGGATGGATGGATGGATGGATGGATGGATGGATGGGTGGGTGGGTGGATGGGTGGGTGGGTGGATGGATGGATGGCTGGGTGGGTGGATGGGTGGGTGGATGGGTGGATGGGTGGGTGGGTGGATGGATTTATGGGTAGATGGGGAAGTGTATGGGAATACAGATAGATAAGCAGACAGATTACAGGATTGTCCAAACCTTCAAACTGCTTTGCTTTGATGGTACTTCAAGCATATCCTTTCAAAGCCTCTTCTAAAGCAAGATAGTCTACTGCTTTCAAAATGCAAAGCCAAGGCTGATGGACATTCCATAGAAGGTTCCAAAAGTGATACAAACTTCTTTGATAGGCTGATTAATGTTATTACAGTACAGCAGAGAGTTATATGGGATTGTCTCTGTGGTACAAAGTGCTGCACTGAAGAAGATAATGAAAAGTTGCAGAGGGTAATAGTTAATGACAGATGGTAGATGACAGATAGATGATGGGTGGATGGATGGGTGGATGGATGGATGGATGGATGGATGGATGGATGGATGGAGTGGGAGAGGGAGATGATGGAGATGGAGATGGGCAGGCAAACAGACAGACAGATACAGTACTGCAATACTTTAAAAGTATCCGAGTAGCATGTCAGTCAATTTTTTTTTCAGGAATTTGGATAAGTGAACATATATGCTCAAAACTATCAATTCATTAAACTAATTTAACAGGAGTATTAAAATTCTTAAAGCCAAAAACATTTATTTTCCAGCTATTTCAGCTTTTAGCTTGTAAATCAATAACACTGTAGCCAAAGAGGTAGCTCATGAACACTGAGAGACAATATTCCGAAGTGTGGTTTTAGCTCTAGCACAGAGCTAGCTAAGCACTTAGGCGATGTCTTGTCTCGATGTTCAAAATCTTTCCCTTGTTAAAAGTACTCTGAAGTCAAATGACAACTCTATTGAATTAAATAGACGAGATTATCTGAATAGGAGCATTTTGAGGTTAGTCGTCCCATTTTTTTCCCATTAACACTGATGGAATGGGAAAGATCTTAAGGATGTGAAAGAGATTTGTCATGGATTTCTAAAAGCAATGGATTTCCAAGATGTACTGAAGTGGCATCAAATGTCATTGAGTAGTTTCCATCAGCATCTGTCTCCTTCTGGTAAAAAAAAATAATAATCTGCATGCACAGAGAGAGAGAGACAGACAGAGGGAGAGAAGCCCATGAAAGAGGTTTTTAAAAATGGGTTTTCCTGAAAACTGTATGTAGAAATGATAGTTGTGCATGAGAGAAAAACAGATATTACCTTAGGGAAATCTACTGTAAAAAGAACAAAATCAGCCAAATGTTTATTTAAAAGGTTACTGGAGACATCTTACATTAAAACTATATACAGTAGAGGATGTTAGGAACCGTTTTGAATAAAAAGAGATGCAGATTTTTATTTTCACAGCTCTTTTTAAAAATATATAAATAAATAAACCCTAAACAATATGATGGACTTAAAAAAACCATTATATATAATATTATATATATATATATATATATATATATATATATATATATATATATATATATATATATATATATATATATATATATATATATATATATATATATATATATATACAGTGTGTGTGTGTGTGTGTGTGTGTGTGTGTGTGTGTGTGTTTTCTGAGGTTTTTGCGGGTGTTTGTATGTAGATCTTTGGTCATTCGGGTTTTTTCCCACGTAGAATTGGAGATATCAGGGCAACGTTTCGACAAAATCTCATCCGTCATCCTCAGGCTGGTGAATTCAGCTTCGTTCTTCTGGGAGAAGCCACTACCACACACTTCTCCCAGAAGAACGAAGCTGAAGTCACCAGCCTGAGGATGACAGATGAGATTTTGTCAAAACATTGCCCTGATACCTCCAATTCTACATGGGGAAAACCCCGAATGACATATATATATTTGTATATGTATATGTATATGTATATGTATATGTATATGTATATGTATATGTATATGTATATGTATATGTATATGTATATGTATATGTATATGTATATGTATATGTATATGTATTCCAGGGACTTATCCAGGCAATAACCAGAGTCAACACTGATTGAAAAACATACACACACACAAAAAAATCCCAATCCTCTTCTTGGGATAATTCTCCAACCTGTCTCAAATAAATCTTCAGAATTTGTTCATAAGGACATGGAATGGGAAAAGGATTGGTCTTGCATAGGCAGACAAGATCCCTCTCACAATAGCAGTAACTGTGAGAGGGATCTTTTGGAGTCCTAGTGAACAATCACTTAAATATGAGCCAGCAGTGTGCAGCAGCAGCCAAAGAAGCCAATGCAATCCTAGGTTGCATTAACAGAGGGATAGAATCAAGATCATGTGAAGTATTAGTGCCATTTTATAATGCTTTGGTAAAACCACACTTGAAATATTGCATCCACTTTTGGTCCCCCTATTATAAAAAAGGTGTAGAGACTCTGGAAAGAGTACACAAAAGAGCAACAAACAAGATTAGGGGGGCAGAGGCTAAAATATGTGAAAAACAGGAAATGGATTTGTTCAGTTTAGAGAAAAGAAGGACTAGGGGTGACATGATAGTAGTGTTACAATATTTGAGGGGCCAATCTATTTTCCAAAGCACCAGAAGGCAAGACAAGAAACAATGGATGGAAACTAATCAAGCAGAGAAGCAACCTAGAACTAAGGAGAAATTTCCTAACAGTGAGAACAATTAACCGGTGCAAGGGCTTGCCTTCAGAAGTTGTAGGTGCTCCGTCACAGGAGGCATTTAAGAAAGGACTTGACAGCCACTTATCTGGACTGGCATAGGGTCTAGAAGACCTCCAAGCTCCCTTCCAACTAGGTTATTGTGTTTTGTTCAATTGTTCCTGATTCTATCCCTTCAATTTTTCCCAAGATTAAATACAGAAACATGGCAAATCATAGTTAGACATTGCAAGGCTTGGAAGTTATCATTAGTTTTATTCTGTAGGTTCTGCCCATCTTACTGTAGACACATCTTTTATGTTCCAACATGAAACAAGTCTCTCCCCCCCTCTCTCTCTCTATGTTTGTGTGTGCGTGCATATGTATGGATATGAAATTTTCTTGAAGGAGAAATAGAAATCAATATACAAACAATGGAAAATGACATTTGAGAGCAGGAACATGACTGGATACATCAGAACAACCATTTTCTCATCCAACCTTTGAAAGCAAATGCATTTTTTTTCAATTTGAAGAACTGATATATTAGAATAAAGAAAAATCATGAAAATGTTATCTAAGAAAGAAAGGGAGAAATTATATATAGTTAAGGCTGATTATTCCATCAAGATCAATTTAGTGTCCTCTAAATATTTTGAACCTCAACTTTATCACATGACAAATAGTTAGGGAGGGTGGAGATTGTGGTCTAAAATCTGGACAGCAACAAGTTGTCTATTTTTTTTCTAGCCACCAGGATGTCCCCAGTGATTCTTTGGACCTATCGCTATCAGATTGCACTAAAGTAATATTAGCCTACAATTGATTGCTAGTACTCAGAATGTTCATGGAACAAAGCAGACATGTTACCATGACAATTGGAGACTAAGGGTAGAAAAAGCTGTAGTTTCTTCTTGATTACTTGGATTGCTTTGCTGTAACTGAAAGAATGATCGTCTATACTGAAGGTTAAGCCAAAATTACACGTTAAAATCCCCCAAGGAATAGTAAGATCCAGATGAAACAAAAGCAAATAAATGTGGCAACCGAAAATGATTGTCAGTTGAAGTCATACCAGCAAGCTTTTGGCAGTTGATAACTAGGTTACTATGAAGCTCCTCAATAAACATCTGCTCTAGCTTTCATCCAGCTTCACCCATATATTGCCAGAATACATTTTAATGAGGTAATAAGAAGGCTATTAATTAGACCTTCTACTTTACTTCTGGGCAAACACAAGGTTATTTAAAATTTTATTTCGTCCATGCCTGTTTCATGATTGTGACTTTTGATTTTATCTAGCCCTGTGATAATGAAGAACAGAATTAGAATCCTTCACAAAATGGCTGTGGATTTCTGGCACAGCTATGCCTAATATTATAATAGGATGGTTTTCTGGTGAAAGGTTGAGTAAGGGGTGATTTTCTTGAAGTGGAAAATCCTGTTTTCTACCATCAGTGACTCCAAATGAGTTCTTCCTATGATTTTATGCTTTATTGCTTTCAAATATGGTTTTGAAAGAAAAGCAAGGGAGTGCAGTTGTTACCAATGGGGAAGGCAAATTTCCATAGATTACTGAGGAAATTAGCACCAAGATTAGAAGTCTTAAAGCTTCAAACACTCCTGTTAATAATCAGATCTTTATCAGTTTAAAGAGGATAAAGACAGATCTTCCCAATTTCACATCCTAATAAAACAATTCCAACTGACATGTCACCACATTTGCATTTCTAATTGTGGAACCTAGCATAATTCTATTTTCCCTTACTATATTTTACTTTCCATAGAGCAAAACCTATGCAGAATATCACAGCTAGATTTCTACTAAATGTGGGATGGTAGAGGACAGGAAGGCCTGGAGGAATGTTGTCCATGGGGTCACGATGGGTTGGACATGACTTCGCAACTAACAATAATGACAATATACAAAACACAAAACAGCTTGTCTGGGTTCCTGGGAAACTATCTCATGAATATATAATTGGAGCCTGGCTACCTGTTACTCTCAAACCATGATAACTAGATAGGTCTAGTCTTTCAAAGGAGCTTCCCAGCCAATCTTCAATGAAGTAAAGTTGCTGGTATTTTCTTTGAGGTCTTATTACTGGTAGCCAACAGGTTTCTACTTCAGCTTACTTTGTCCAGTTACAATAGCTTTTCAGATAAGAAGAAAGGAAGAGGCTGAGAGGAAAATGGTGACGTAATTCTATTGAAATTACTTGCTGCAGCTCCCAGAAGCTTCTACTCCAGCAATGCTTGAAACAGTCATGATTTTTCATGTTTACTGACATCTCCAGCTACTCAGGTGAAAAGACCAATATTTATGAGGTCAAAACTTTGCCAGATGTCTTTTTTTCTCTCTCCTTATTTGCAAAAAGCGTAATTAGATAATTAAGTGCTTGATGCAAAATGCAATGAGGGGGGACATTGCTGACCACAAAATTTTTCCTTCTGGGAAAACAGAGAGCCCTCTTTGCCATAGTGGATCAGGACATTAATCCATCAAGCCTTCCTGTTCACTCCTGGTACTCCCTTGTGCCAATCTGTCCAGCTTCCAGCCTCACTAATGAGATTCTGTCTTATCTAAAAAATGTTCATACCTTTTAGACAAGGGAAGGGATGGAAAGTAATTGAAGCCAATGAGATAAAAATACTCTTGCTCACTTTGTTAAACAGAGTCTTGATCTTCAACCATCCCACACTATCTCCTATCTATCTATCTATCTATCTATCTATCTATCTATCTATCTATCTATCTATCTATCTATCTATTAGAATGCAGTACTGCAAGTTACTTTTGCTGGCTGCTGGCTGCCAGCAGTTTGGCAGTTCATTTCTCACCGGGTCAAGGTTGACTCAGCCCTCCATCCTTCCAAGAACCGTAAAATGAGGACCCAGATTTTGGGGGGCAATATTTAAGATTTAAGATTTATTGAGATTTTTATACCGCCCTTCTCCCAAAGGGACTCAGGGCGGTTCACAGGGCATAAATATAAACAACAGTACAAACATTAAAAGATAATTAAATTAATGCCCAAGTTAAAACCAGAATAATAAAACAAACCTATAAAAAACCCAAGTACCCCCATCAGGCCAGACCCGCTAGTTCGAATAAATGGGTCTTCAACCCGCGACGGAAGGATCGGAGGTCTGATGCCATCCGGAGCTCAACCGGCAGTTGGTTCCATAACGCCGGAGCACCCACAGAGAAGGCCCTCCCCCTGGGGGCCACCAGTCGACATTCCCTGACAGGAGGCACCCTGAGGAGGCCCTCTCTGTGGGCGCGCACAGGGCGGAGGGGAGTCGACGCCGGCAGCAGGTGGTCCTCGAGGTATCGCGGACCCATGCCATGTAGGGACTTAAAGATCATAACCAAAACCTTGAACCTTACCCGGAAGACAACTGGTAACCAATGCAGCTCACGGAGCAAAGGTGTAACATGGGAGTACCGGGAAACTCCCAAGACAACTCTCGCGGCCGCATTCTGTACCAGTTGGAGCCTCCGAGTAGTCTTCAAGGGAAGTCCCATGTAGAGAGCGTTACAGTAGTCTAGGCGAGAGGTCACGAGCGCATGAGTGACCGTACACAAGGCCTCCCGGTCCAGATAGGGCCGCAACTGGCGCACCAGGCGAACCTGGGCAAAAGCCCCCCTAGTCACGGCCACTATGTGATCCTCCAAAGTGAGTCGTGAATCTAGGAGGACTCCCAAGTTGCGAGCCCTATCCACAGGGGGTAAAAGCTCACCCCCCATAGAAAGAGGTGGAACATCCCAGGTGTCTCGGGAAGCCGGAATGTACAGCCACTCAGTCTTGTCAGGGTTGAGTTGAAGTCTGTTCCTCCCCATCCAGACCCGAACCGCCTCCAGGCAACGGGACATCACAGCGAGGGCATCACTGGGGTGGTTTGGGGTCGAAATAAAAAGTTGGGCATCATCAGCATATTGATGATACCCAACTCCAAAACCACGAATGATCTCACCCAGCGGTTTCATATAGATGTTGAACAGGAGAGGCGAGAGGACCGACCCCTGAGGAACTCCACAAGCGAGAGTCCTAGGGGTCGACCTCTGCCCCCCTGCCAACACCGACTGCGAGCGTCCCAGGAGATAGGAGGAGAACCACTGAAAAACTGTGCCTCCCACTCCCAATCCCCTGAGACGCTGCAGCAGGATACCATGGTCGATGGTATCGAAAGCCGCCGAGAGGTCTAATAGGACTAGGACAGAGGAATACCCCCTATCCCGAGCCCTCCAGAGATCATTCACCAGAGCGACCAATGCCGTCTCCGTGCTGTGCCCGGGCCTGAAACCCGATTGGTAAGGGTCCAGATAATCCGCTTCATCCAGGACCAGAGGGAGCTGATGCGCCACCACACTCTCAACAACCTTCGCAAGAAAGCGAAGGTTGGAGACTGGACGAAAGTTGTTCAATACAGCTGGGTCCAAGGCAGGCTTCTTGAGGAGAGGTCTCACCACCGCCTCCTTCAAGATGGTGGGGAAACAACCCTCACTCAAAGAAGCAGATATAACCGCCTGGAGCCAGCCTCGTGTCCTCTCCCTAGCTGCATAAACCAGCCAAGAAGGGCACGGGTCCAATAAACATGTGGTGGAACTCAGCTTCCCCATAATCCTGTCCACTTCATCAGGGGTCACAGAATCAAACTCCTCCCAGATAACATTGACAAGACCGCCCGTGTCCTGATCGTCAGACTCTGCCCAGCTGGAGTCCAAACCGGTCCGAATCCGAGCGATTTTATCCGACAGATGTTGACCAAACTCCTCGGCACGACCCTGCAAGGGATCCTCCCTCACCTCCTGATTAAGAATATGCTGACTCTGTAAACCGCTTAGAGAGGGCTGTAAAGCACTGTGAAGAGGTATATAAGTCTAAGTGCTATTGCTATCTATCTATCTATCTATCTATCTATCATCTATCTATCTATTCAAAATATGTACATATAAACTGGCAAAATATTTTTTTCTCATTGAATTCTGAATGAAAAATGTATGCTCCTAAAATAAATGAAAAATAAATGTTGACTTGTATTCCTTTTCCTGCTTAGCCATGAAATGTGAGTGATTAAACCATGGAGAAAGGAATCTGATGCCCAAGGAATATATCTGTCCTTGAAAGTTTTGTTACCAACTGACAGATTTCTTCCAAAGGATGCTTACAAACAATAAACGTTTAATCTGACAGATAAATATTTAAGTAGGAGTAATCAGATTCACTATATTTCATTGCAATTATGCTTCGATGAAAATTTAAATGTATGAAATGTATTTCTTCATTTACTTGGCAGGATTTTAGACTGCCTTCTTGCAAGGCTCAGGGTGCCAACCATGATGAAAAAGAAGCAATTGCAATCATCATGTCCAAATTTCAGAAATCAAGCATTTGTTAATTTCTAGGTAATGTGTGATTAGATCCTGGCTACATGTTACATTCAACCCATGATAACCAGATAGATCACTGAGTATTCCATGAGAGAAGCATATTCTATAAAGAGTAGACAGACATGGAGAAAACCTGTGTCCCAATCCATGTTCCTCTTACCTCTCTCACAGAGGTAAAAACCTCATCAGTTCCTCGGTAAATGTCCACACAGGATGCACAGAATAATCCCAAACAGGATATTTTAGTCTTTGCTTATTTTATTTATTACCACTTATAAATTGTTCTAACCTCACCCTCTACTTTTTAGAGTACGATATTGGATGTCTAAAATCAAGTGCACCATCCCAGGTTCAATGAAACCTGCACTCTCTTTGTGTATCCTTAGTGTTGTCTGAAAGCAGGGCTACCAAGCTATAAATGGATGCAACATCTGGCACGAGTGACAAAACAGAAGGGGATTGCTGCTCATGCTTTCCTCTGAGAAACTTTGGTCTTCCCTGAGCTCTAGAATCTGTTTAAATATTACTCATCAACTTCCCCAAATGCTGGGAGCTGCAGGTTCCACTGAATCAGCTGGCACTGGGGGTTTCTTGAAATGAGTTTCCTGCTGTGACAGCAGCTGGATTTGCATACTCTTCTGGAGTTGGAACAGACAAAACCTTCTGCTCCCTAGGATGTGTAATTGGCTTGTGTGGAATTGAAAGAGCAAATATGCAGATGGCCAAGTTCAAGTCCCTTTGGAACCAATATGTATTCTGCAGATGGTCTCCATTCCAGCATACCACAGCAGCCTCCAGTGCCAAATTCTGGTGCATCCAGATAGCAATAGCTTTTTCTCACTTTGGAAGTTTTGCACCCTAAGTGAGAAAAGCAGTAACCCCCCCCCCCCAAAAAAAAAAATCCTGGTTGTGTTTTCTATAGAGTATGGGTTTTTGTCTCTAAATGAAACATTATTAGGCCTTCTAAATTAGCATCTGTCCTAAAGCTCTTCATGAAATGCCTTATTTAATGCATAAACAGATGAAACCAACTTTCTGTTCGCATTATATAGTACTTGAAGATATACTTTGTTTTTCCACGGTTTACTTGAATAATTACAACTACAAATTTTAGAATCCACTGAGCAATAAATCATGGTGTAGAAACCACAATGGCTGATTTCACACAAACTAAGCTCAAAGTAAATAGACAAAAAATAACCAGAAGCATCAGATGTTAACACCAACATTCAATAATTTCTCTATAGTATCATCTTTTTAATGGTAAATGACAGGATTCTTTATATGATAATAGGAGATTAAATAGAAGGCTGTATAGCCAACTTACTCTAAACAATTGGCTTATAAAATGGCTGGGTTTCCACTCTTATTACATGATAATTTGGGGGTTTTTTTCTCATTTTGGATCAGTATAAGGTGTAAACCCAGTTACTGTGGACTGTAAAACACAATTTGAAAAGGTAGCCATTATGATTTATTCAGAAAACCTTGGGTTGGCAAACCATGGCAATACGTCCTGATATTTTTTGTGTGGCCATTCACAAAATATAGTAAGCCAAAATATACTTTGCTTCATTTTGACTTATAGCATCTAAGTAAACCATGTTTTATGCTAAGTGAACACAGTTTTCCCATCTTAACTTTTACATATTTCATAACTTAGTTTTTCTTCCAATTAGTTTTCACCATGTAGAAAAACACGACAAAAGGTACTGACCCTTTTGAAAAATTCAAAACATGTGAATTATCAATCAACATCAAAATCCAAAGCAATGGTATTCATTCTTCCATTGTGGTAATTCATATTTGTTTCCAATATCTTAATGGGGAAAAAATGCTGATTAATGAGTTCCCAGTGTTCTCCTCCCCACTTTTCTAGGTATATTCTTGAAGTATCTTAAAAAAGAATGCAATTAGATGTAATTAATTTCTGTTGTTTTGTTTTTTATGAATAGGTTAGTTGACCAAAACAATGTCTATGGAGATTCTCAGTCATCAGGGTCACAGCTGTCCCAAAGGTGCTTTTTCAAAAGGCAGTTGGACTTTGTTTTTCCTTGACGTTGTTTCATTTCTCAGCCAAGAAGCTTCATTAGAACCTTTGGGACAACCAAACCAATGGTTCCATTGTCCTCTTTTTATTTTGTTCTTAAAAGCTTAAACACTATCAACAAGCTGGACTAGGAAATTCAGCAGTTGCCAAGTTTATTCCCAGCTTGGATGAACCATAATGAAGACTTTTCTTCCAACCATGCTTTACCAAGATAAAATAAAACCTGGTTGTTTCTAGGAACCCAGCCCTATTTTAGTATACTCTATGAACAATTTGTAGAGCAGCCAGCATTTGTAACCATAGTAAAGTTTGGACACATTATACAATTAGAGTAATTGTATTGTGCACATTCAGGTCTTGGTGCTTTCAAAGAGAGACTTCCTTCCTTCCTTCCTTCCTTCCTTCCTTCCTTCCTTCCTTCCTTCCTTCCTTCCTTCCTCCCTCCCTCCCTCCCTCCCTCCAACTGGAGATAGCACCTCTTTGTTATTTTAAGTTCATGACAATGAACATTAAAATGCAGGCAATTGCACCTCACAGCTCCAGCCCCAGCTCTAATGATTTCAGGTAATGAAGCAGCAGAAGAATATGATTAATGGCAGTGAGTCATTTGGCCACTTCAGAGTGCATTAATCAGGCATTTGAAATGTAAGGAAACATAATACTGACAGCCAGGGAATAAGCATTCACTGGTGCTATTCAAATGGATCTTAAAATCCCTTAAAATGTGTCGTCCAAATGACAGAGGGGCTGCGATTATGGAAGGCAGAGTGGACTGCATGTTGGGTAGTGCAAAACTTTGATTTGAAGATTTGATGGCAATTTGATCAAATCTAACATTAAAACTGAACCTTCCAATTGAATTGCTGAAACAGATGAGTATCTTGCCATTGATATGATAATGACTTTGGTCCATAAACAAAGACCCTTTTTAGCAAATCAACATAATTCAAACATTTGAATCAATGTATTTATTTGAAGTGGGTCTTGCATGATTTACCCATTCCCTAATGGGTAAATCATGCAAGATTTACCTAATCTCTTCCTGGCTAGCCCAAATAATTTGTGATGAATTTTTGGTGCTTAAAACTTTAATAGAGCAGAGTTGAGCAACTTATGGCTACCAGGCCGTTATCGTCCTTGCTCCTAGTCTTAAATGCTCCTTCTGCCCATCCCAGAATAAAAAATGTTTGAGCATCATTTTTATATTAAGAGATAAAAATGGTTAACAGGGAACAAAGGCTTGCTATAAACCAGGTACAAGCAACTTACACTATAACCACAGAGTTTTGGGGTCAAGTCTTCAGGCTGATTTTTAAAAAAAACCTCAGGAAGAAAATTGGTTTAGATCTCTGGTAAAAGTGTTCCGTTCCTATTAAGAAAAAAAACAGGAGAAAAAGGAGAGAGAGAAAAGAGATCAAGGAGAGAAAAAAAGTGGACAGCTACTTTAGCTTTGTCCTTAACAATTGGTTTGGACGGTATCCATCACTAGCTGCAACTTCACTAATCGTGACTTGTTCTCAAGGGTGTTTTCCAGCTAACAAACCAGTTGTTAGCCTTTGTTGAAGTTTTAAGTGGAGGGCAACGACCTGACATTTTCACACTTCTGGGAACAGGATGAGAAAGTGTATTGAAGCTATTCTATTGTAGTATCAATAAAGCAAAGTTGATCTCCCCATCCTTTCTGAACGTTCTTAAATGTTCTGCATCATTCTTGTGGTCTTCTTGCTCTCTGTCTCTCTGTCTCTTTGTCCTCCTGCCTGAGTATTATAAAGAAACAGGAGAGGGGAAAGCCTGCATAGCAAAGTTTCTGAAACTCTTTTCAGCCTCCTAATAGCAGCTGCACCATGGGTTTTGTGACCAGGAGGGAGGGTTGTTTCAGAGTGGAGCAGTCATCAGCATCCTGAGCTGGAATGCATGGATTTTATTTTATTTTATTTTATTTTATTTTATTTTATTTTATTTTATTTTATTTCTCTCTCTCTCTCTCTCTCTCTCTCTCTCTCTCTCTCTCTCTCTCTCTCTCTCTCTCTCTCTCTCTCTCTCTCTCTCTCTCTCTCTCTCTCTCTCTCTCTCTCTCTCTCTCTCTCTCTCTCTCTCTCTGCAGCTCCCAGCAGATCCAATTTATTTTTCTTTTGCTATTTTCATCTGGGCCACCACCAAACCAAATTGGGTCCCATCCTGTGTAATTTTTGGAATGTGATCCTGCTGATGGACAGTTAGAGAAGCAGAGCCCTTTTATGTAATCTCTGTCCAATTGGGTTGGAAAGAATTTTTTAATAAGCCATTGTCAGATAGAAAATTTCTTTTTTCTCAGTTTTCCATCTGCTTTCTACCATGTGATCAGAGATCTGCTTCTACGGAAAAAGGAACAGACCGAAAGAGGGACCTGAAATTTAACAAATCAAAGAAATGGAACCTATAACAAAATGGTGCTGTGTGCATTTGTGTTTAGTGGGGGGTGGTGTCGAAGGAAAAATCTTCATGACAGTCCAGTCCAAGCCGGGAATAAACAACATGGCGACTGCTTTAGAAAGAAGGTTGCAGTTTATTGAAGAGGAGAGCCAGACAGAAAGATGGCCCTGGGAAAAAAGAGAGATCACATCATAATCATATAATCATAATCATAATCATAATCATAATCATAATCATAATCATAATCATAATCATAATCAAAATCAACCTTTATTGTCAAAGTACATGTGTACACTGAGATTAGCTGAGCCTCCCCCCCGTGCTCCCTCCCCCCAACACACAGTGACAACAAACCCTCCATCCTACCACACCATGTGAACCAACTACACCACACACCGGCCTCCCATGTAGTAGGGAGAGAGGTTTTATAAATTCCTGGGCTTTTGTTTGGAGTTGTTCCCATGTCATGAACTTTGACCTGAGTGTGCCTTTCTGGTATTCTGATGGTGGTGGGTTAGTCCTATTATGTCCTGTCTTAGAGTTTAATTTAATTTAATTTAATTTTAATTCCATTTATATCCCGCCCTACTCCGAAGACTCAGGGCGGCTTACAAGCTTAGCAGTAGCCTTCATTCTATGTATATGCCTGCTTATTAGGGCTTTCACACACACCCCAAGCGGCATTATTACAAAGTCAGCTTAATTGCCCCCAACAATCTGGGTCCTCATTTTACCTACCTCAGAAGGATGGAAGGCTGAGTCAACCTTGAGCCTGGTGGGATGCGAACCTGCACTAATTGCAGGCAGCTGGTGTTACTTAAGGAGGCATTAGCCCACTGCTCCACCAAGGCTCTGTTTGGGTGGGGTATGTAGACTTTAGGGGTCTTTGTCTTCCTGATCTCTTCAGCATCTAGCGGGAGGGCTCCAACCTTCTTGGATGGATTATTACATCTACATTTCTAAAAGCTGGCTTCTGCTGAGTTGTCTGGCGGGGTGGTGGTGGAAAAGTTTCTGCATTTTCAAAGATCTTCTCCACTATTCCTTTGGAAAAATATATTCTGCCTTTTTAATATTCCCCCAAATATTTCTTTCTCTGGGTTCTTCCCACAGTGGTAACACTGTTTTCTTTTGGGATCTGCTGTTATATTGTATCTCTCCACTGCCATCACCGTCCTGTAAACCAAAATTTCTCAATCGTGGCAACTTTTAGATGGGTGGACTTCAATTTCCAAAATTCCCCAACCAGCATTCAGAATATTGCACATTTTTTTTCTCCACACTCATCTGTTTCTTCTGCTGCATCATTCACTGAAATGTGATGTGAAATTATCACCAACCTATGGCTTGCTATTTGCATGCCCACAGCAATTTTGCTGATAACAACAACAATAACAACATAAAGTTATCTAGTCCAACCCCCTCAGGCAGGAAACCCTATACCCTTTCAGACAAATGGCTGTCCAGTCTCTTCTTAAAAACTTCCAGTATTGAAGCATTCACCGCTTCTGGAGGGAGGTTGTTCCACTGGTTAATTGTTCTAACTCTCAGGAAATTTCTCCTTAGTTCTAGGTTGCTTCTCTCTTTGATTAGTTCCATCCATTGCTTCTTGTCCTACCTTCAGGTGCTTTGGAGAATAGCGTGACTCCCTCTTCTTTGGGGCAGCCCCTGAGATATTGGAACACTGCTATCATTCCCCCCCTAGTCCTTCTTTTCATTAAACTAGACATACCCAATTCCAGCAACCGTTCCTTATAGGTTTTAGCCTCCAGTCCCCTAATCATCTTTGTTGCTCTTCTCTGTACTCTTTCTAGAGTCTCAACATCTTTTTTACATCATGTTGAGCAAAACTGGATGCAGTATTCCAAGTATGGCCTTACCAAGGCATTGTAAAGTGGTATTAACACTTCATGTGATCTTGATTCTATCCCTCTGTTAATGCAGCCTAACACTGTGTTGGCTTTTTTGGCATCTGCAGCACACTGTTGGCTTATATTTAAGTGATTGTCCACTAGGACTCCAAGATCTCTCTCACAGTTACTACTATTGAGTGAGGTACCACCTGTACTATACCTGAACATTTGGTTTTCCTTGCCTAAATGTTGAACCTTACTTTTTTCACCAGTGAATTTCATTTTGTTAGATGGCACGCAGTGTTCAAGTCTTTCCAGATCCTCCTGTATCTTAAACCTATCTTCTGGAATGTTGGTTATTCCTGCCAGCTTGGTGTCATCTGCAAATTTGATGAGTTCCCCATCTATCCCCTTGTCCAAATCATTGATGAAGATGTTGAAGAGCACTGGGCACAAATGCACACAGCATTCCTCTGATCTACTAATTTTGTCACTTGGTCAAAGATGCAATAAGATTTGTCTGGCATGATCTGTTTTTGACAAACCCTTGTTGGCTTTTAGTAATGACTTTGTTTGCCTCTAGGTGTTTGCTGATTCATTGTTTATCTTTTCCAGAATCTTCCCAGGTAATGAGATCAGGCTGATAGGTCTGTAGTTTCCTGGATCTATTTTTTTGCCTTTTTTGAAGATGGGAACTACATCAGCTCTTTTCCAGTCCTCTGGTAGTTCCCCAATGCTCCAAGATCTTTGGAAAAATATAATTCAGTGGTTCTGAGGCCACATCTGCCAGTTCCTTGAGAACCTTGGCATTTTAATCCATCTGGTCCTGGTGATTTGAACTCATCTAGGCTGGACAGGTGCTCACTTACCATGTTCTTTCCTATCTTAACTTGTGTTTCTAATCTGTTTTTTATGGGTACTGTTTTTGATAGGTTGGACTGTTTTTTCCCTTTGTGTAAAGACAGATGCAAAAAACGAGTTAAATAGTTCTGCTTTCTCCCTGTTGCTTGTCACCTTCTTGCCACTTTCCCCCACTAATGGACCAATCATTTCCTTAACTTTTTTTTCTTGTTTTTTACATGTTGAAAGAAGCTTTTTTTTGTTATTTTTGACTTTGGTCGCAAGGCTTAGTTCATTTTGAGCCTTAGCTTTCCTCAGTTCATCTTTGCAGACATGGGCTAGTTGCTGATATTCTGCCTTAGTTATGTGCCCCTCTTTCCACTTTTTATACTTGTCTTTTTTGTCTTTCAATTTAACAGAGAATTCTTTATGCAGCCATGCTGGCTACTTTTGAGAGTTGTTATTTTTCTTTTTTGTATTCCCTTTGACCTACATTTTAGCCTTTTCAATCATAATTAAAGCTATATCTTCCTTTCTCTGCATATATTCATTACTTTCTTCCTCAAGATCAAATCACTTTTGTTTCAGATTTATAGCTTGGTTCGTCTTTCTCTTAGTTTCACAAACAATACAATGTGCCTGGTATTGCTTTTTTTCCTTGTTTTTCTTTACCTTCCATATCATCACCAGATGGAGGCTCTTAGTGAATATAACATGCTATGTGAATGTGGAGAGATGCAGAGCCCAGCCCTTTTGCTGGTGAGTTGGCTACTACCAGAAATATGTACTAATAATGGCTTATTTTTGACCAATGACAAAGCCAAGGAGATGGCTTCATTCTGGCAGTTTAAAATTTGATCTACACATGCAAGAAGAAGAACCAGATGGATCCATAGATATTTATCTCTATCATCCATTATGGCTTTTGCCAATCAAGGCTTTCAGATAATGCTTTTCAGTAAAATAGAGAAGAAAGTTCCAAATTTGGGTGTGTTTGGGTCACAGGTAGTATTCTCTGCTAACAATTATAACAGCACCATCTGATTGGGCAACATTTGGCTAGTATGTTGGAAGAACAACTAGGACATTCTCATACTATTTTGTGGGGACTAAAAATTCTAGTCTGAAAACTACACTTCAAATCTAGGTACAGTTGCCTGAATCCCACCAGCTTGGAGGGAATGCATAGAAAGAATATTTTTTTTCAGAATCTGCAGCATAAGAGTTGTCTCTAGGCAATTAGCACATGGCAGTTGCTACCATCAAGACAAAAATTAAACAATGGCAAGTTGCCATCAGTGAGGAAAAGAGTTGTTAGAAATAAAAGCTTTAAAACACCGTTTGAGGGAGAGTGAAGAGAAATTAATAATTAGGTTAAATGACAGCTGAAAACAAAAATTAATGTGTAAAGGTGAGTTCCTTCCCTGCTCGGTATGACATTATCTTCCTAAAGGAAAATTGTTTGGGTGTAATTCCTTGGTGAAGGAATTGAAAATGGTCAAGGAATTTAATCATTATTAATTGCTACTCATAAATTGCCTTAGTCATAAATCTTGGAATAATCTGCAGACTGGAATATCTGCCTGCTGACTGTTATGGTACAGTGTTTGCTATTTACTTACTGAACACTGTAAGTGTTCATAAATGTACAAAGCTACACATTTTAACAAATGTATATTTTGGGAGCCAATATGTAAGCCCAAGCATATTTTAAGTCTCAGAGATATACCGTATTTAAAATGCACAGACCCACTGAGTTCAAATGGACTTTCATCCAGATATGGATTTCCACCTTAAATGCATACTTCAATATTTTAGAAAAAAGTAGATCTCATAATATGTCTTTTAATAGGCGCCATGAGAAAAATTATTTTCATGGGACAGGCATTTGCAGAAATGGAATTACAGGTTAAAACATGCACAAATGGCTTGGCTTGGAAAATGAGAGATTTTGCCAAATATAAAGGAAGCAAGATGATCACATTTTAAAATAAAATAGTCATTAAGAAATAGCACATTATTTGGCTAGTTTTAGGTTTATGGTATCAAGAGCTGGAAACTTAATGCAATGTCCACCAAAAAGTTATCTTGAAATAAGTATACTTACTTTTCCTGGCTTTTTTTTGGGGGGGGGGGTATTTTTTTGAACACTTTTTTCCTGCCAGATAGACAAGAAAAATAGTTAGTGAGCTGTCAGCAGATGAATTTGGCAATAGAAATATAAAAGTTACTATTTAAAGATCACTTTGCCCCAGGACTCTGCTGTGCTGCATAAAGAACTCAGAAATGACAAGGTAATCAGGACAAGTTATGCATGCTAAAGCTCAATTGAATTTAATGGAATGCAAACACAAAATTAAAGGTGGAAATCCAACATGCATTTATCTGGAAATAAGCTTCACTGACTGGTTGTAATTGGGCTTTCCATATATTTAATGTTGCCTTGACTTCTCTTGCTGGGACAACCCCAGAAGGCACAGATTTGCAAGCAAGGCCCAATTTCAAAATCCACATGTACTATTTTAAGATAGAAAGTTGTCCTCAACTTGTCACAAATAACTCATCACGAAAATATCAATTATTCTAGTTGAAAGACTGCAGCATTAATTGAGCAGGTGCCAGCCCAAGTGTGAATGTGTAGCAGGCACATAGGCAAGTAGCCTATGAAGATGCCACTTTCCCAACAGGACATGTAGGGAAACAATTTTAAGTTGCCAGTAAACAGATCTCTCTGCTATGACACTTCACAGAACCTCTTAATCTGCAAAAACATTGTCTCCTAATCTAGACCGGGGAACGGTGCTCATACTGAAGGGAAATGCAGATCTCTGTCCAATAATTGCTTCTACATAAAATTTGAGAAGGTCTTCTTGGGTTTCATCTCTTCCAGCAAAATGTTCTTTGACTGTCTTGTTATGGAGTCAGTGAGATCCACCTGGATTTGGTCCTTTGGATTCTTCATATTCAGAAACTTTAGCATATGAGTTGTTTCAAAGCCAGTGTCATGGTTCCAACAGATGAAACTCTTCAAAAGAACTTTGAGGCATTGTTTACCTTAAAGGATCTTTTATTCGAGTAGCATAATATCGGCACTGCATAATCAAAGCCAAAAACTGAGCACACAGTATCAAAGCACAATTCCCTCCTCCAATTAACAGTCATAAATCACATTCCCCAATTAGCTTGAAGCACAGGCTTCCTCTCCAGCTCTCCCGCCCACCAATTCTTTATCAGCTCTGGGCTCAATAACCTTGATTCTCACGTTAAATGTAGTGTTGTTATGTCTATCTGGACTCTCTCATTCACAGGCCCCTCCCCTCCCAGCATCATCTAACTCTAAAAGCGGAAGGGAAAAGATGGCTACATTTCCATCTGTTGTCAATGCAAAAACATCCAATGTTAGCAGCGTTGACAGCCAATTTGAGAAAAATGACAGTATGAATCGAATCATATTGCCACTGGTGAATGAACAAAAATAGTGCATGGAAGCTGAGTATTGAAAACCTTCTACACCTACCTGGGTGATTTTATTAGTCTATCCTGGTGTTACAATACCTTGTAGAATTTCTTCCATAGGCTCCTTAGTTTCTCAAGCAAGGTACATTTTCCCTAGTGACTATATGAACCCACCTATTGGTCTGTTTGGCAACAATATAGAAATGGATTGCCACAATCTCCCTGTCTCTCTCTGTCTTTCAGTTTGTTGTAGCAAATTATATCCTTGAGATTTCCTGGTGGCGCATCTGATTACTATTTAGGGCTTACATTGCTTAGCTTTTTCATGATCAGCCAAGGTCAACTTGATGTTGTCAACTGCTTATCTTTAAAACATTTTTCATATGCAGAATTCTGACTGCCAAAGAATATTGGTACATAGGTTGGATTGTTTCCATATGTTCCTTATACGGGCAGGGTAATATGTTGTATAATGGTTACAGCCTCAGATAAGAACTAGGCAGAAGTAGATTCAAAGCACAATTCAGCAATAAAATTTATTGGCTTAACTATTTGGTTAGCCATTGTTTACCATCAGTATAATCTACTCTACAGACAGTGTGTAAATAAAGCAGTGGCATACAACTGTGTCCATTGCCATAACATTAAACAAGGTAAAAAAAACAGCTTTGGAGCATCTGAAAAAAAATGTAATGAAAAATGCTAATATATCTGTGTCCTCTAAAGAAACTTAGAATTATTACTAAAGAATACTTCCTGGGGATATTTAACACAGACAATGAAAGAAAATATTTTACAAAAAGTCAGGTGTTGGTGTAAAACATAAATTATATTCCTAGTTGAGAAAAATATTTAAAAGGCAAAATAAACTATGATTTTAATGTTCCAGTACTAAATTATATGTGTTAGCTTCAAATGATTATTTCGGTGGCTAATTAAACAAAATATAAAATAAAAATACAATTACTGCTGATAGCTGCAAGTCATATTAACTATGTGCTGGAAGGATTTGAGAAAGCTTTGCATAGCATTTAAAACCAACCTACAAAGACTGCAAATGAATCCTAACTTACCTTGTAATAATTCCCTTAAAGCTTAGCAGATCTGACTTTTGAGCAGACATATCCAGAATTGGTTCACTAATCAGATGAAATGTGTTTAGGGACCAGAAAAATCTAATGAATGTATAACAACTGGATGGCAATTGTTTTAAGCTAAGAAAGGGGAAGCGAGCATTAAGATATCTATTACATTATAGGGTTATCTTTGCACCAATCTTCTGTTGCAAGTAATGAAATAACTCTAGGTAAACAAAAAGAAAATCTTTTACTTATGCATTGATGCTTTGTTTATATACGCCATTGTGTTGTTTTAAAAGTCTCATCCTGTTTAGAAATGTTTCTCTAAAATACAATAATCAAATTGAATTTCAACATGGATTTTTGAAACTCAAACTCCTGCAGGAAAATAACAATATAATAATTACAAAACTCTGGAATACCTCTTTGGGCTATGCTGAGTATCGAAGTCTTTCTGTTTTATGCATCTAATAGTAAAAGAAAGAGCTTTCCCAATGCATTGGCCTTAATCTCTCTTTGATCATTTCTTTGTACATGGTGCATACATATGATGCCAAAACAGCATCCTTTCATTTCCCAAAGGTGGAATGACGGGAAAGTGAGTTTGGAATGATATCTGTTTGTAAACACCTGCACCTGCCCATTGTGTCTAATTGGATTATACATGTGATTAATTCCAAAACTGAACCAATCTTGGGATATTTAGGACCATACATTTCCTTCTGGCACCTGAGCTTGCTTGATACCTAACTGCCAGCTGTAATCTGGCAATTAGTTCCGTCAAAAGATATTTGCTTATATTCCTAATTAGGGACTAAGAAGGGTGGCTTGCTTTTGATAATTGCATGATGGTGTCCTGTCTATCAGACACAGTTAAATTGTTATATTAATATAAAGCTTATAATCAGGACTGTTCTAAATTGAATTAAATGTTCTCCTTGCAGTGCTTGGATGCCATTAATTGACATAAGCTTCTGGAACCAATCTGAAATATGATATACATCTTTGCGTGGTGATTCTGCTGGAAACAAGAGCAAGGGCTGACATAGCATTTGCCTTTTCTTGTCTTCTATTGTTATGGGCATCACAGGAGATCATTGAACAACCAATAAGTGTGGGAAAAACGGATTCTTGAATGAAGGTTGTAGCCTCATTCTGTTTACCACCCACGGCTTGTGTTCACCACAACCCCCCTTAATCACAAACCAATCTAGAACTTTCTAACCCAGGCTGAGTTGCACAACCCATGCTGTGTTGATGGTACGGTGTGTGGGAAATAGGTTGTGAAAAACTAATTAACCATGGGCAAGAAGGCATCAATATCTGGCATGACTGAAATCAAGAGGCACCTCACGAGGACAGGAAAAATGAATTTCCTTTCTTGTCGGTGGTATATAAATCACATTTACCTCCTTCAGATATGTCTGCCTTTGGCTGAGAGGTGTTGTTGAGGCTGGGCTACCTACTGCCAAGCTGATCAGCAACACTACAGAGCAGTGTGAAGGCAAGGTCTGTCAAGGTCAGAAGCAAAGGATGGTGAGATCTTTGAGCAGGTGCCAATTGTTTCTCCTGTTGAAAAATAAATGGATTTGTCTGTTACCATACATGACTGAGAGGAGACATAGGATTTTACTTGGAATCCATTGTACGTAGGGGTGGAATCCTCAGGGTTTCAGGAACTGTTTTCCTTTCATTATTAAGTTTCTTCCTGGTATTTGCAATGAAGGAATCATACCAGATCTGTCATATCGCTGGC
Organism: Vipera berus; assembly: GCF_964194415.1. Classification (NCBI taxonomy): domain Eukaryota; kingdom Metazoa; phylum Chordata; class Lepidosauria; order Squamata; family Viperidae; genus Vipera; species Vipera berus. The sequence continues at coordinate 11,857,350 of NC_138211.1, read as the reverse complement.
TGTGAGCCTGCTAGTTGAAGGACTGGTTTGACAGAAAACCAAAAAGGAGAGAGACATTTTATTTGAAGATTAAAAATAAATCTTCAAGAGGACATACCCAGAATGCTTAAATGAGAAATGAGGAAACAGGACACTTTTTTTCCAAAGAAAAGGAAATTTGAAGTTCAATCTCATCTTTCATCAAATAAAGATCTGCTGGCAAAAGAAAATTCAGCTTTTGAAAGTTTCCCAAATTTAAATCCATTCCATTCAAAGGAAGCTCGTGCACTGAAGCCTGAGGCAGTAATTGGTTACCGAAAGCTATCATGACTTCCACCTGTGTGTTGTCTTTCATTCTATGTGTATTCAGACACAGCGGGGAAGATATTTTTGGTTGGTTGATTTATTGATAGTTGATGAAAGGTGAGAGAGAGAGAGTCTACTTTCCATCCACTCCACATTTCATGTCATCCTTTGCATGTCTACACAATGATAACAAAGCAACAAGGAAAAAAACACACAACATTTAGGAGCTGGTTCTCATTTGAGTTTGGCATATAAATGAGTAGATAAACTTACGAGGTTTAAGATCTTTTCATGAAATTGACAATCATGTGTACCTTGTATATTTTATAGGTCATATAGGAATAGGTAACTGTCCATAATGGTAACGTCTTCATTTGTCTACCGCATGCTTGGTGTGGTCCCTTTGCTACCTCAATTTACAGGTGAAAAACACCCCTGCTGCCTGAATATTGTGGATACATTTCTAGCATACTTTGTGGGTGCATACTTCATCTGCATTTTATACTGTAAACATTTTCTGCATGCAACTTTTTCCTAAGATAATGCATTTGTCAACTTTCAAACAATCTTGGCTGCAGCCATCTTCACTTCGTTTTTGGTTGCCACAACAATGGGAGGGGGGAGGTGTATTTTTTGAGTTTAGACATAACAATAACTTTCCCGTGGGAACTAAGATCAAGCTATCTAAGTTTTGGTGGGCTGGAGCTTCCCGCCAAAGTAGTTAATTGGGGATTGTGATTTATGACATATTGCAGGGGTGGGAAGTTCAACTTGTTACATTGTAACTTGTGGGGGGACTTTTAGTCTTGGTTTCATCTTTGTTCGTGCCGATACTATGTAGCCATTAAATGTGTTCTTTGAGGAAAGCAATTGCCTCAGAGTTCTTATTTCCACTGGTCTCATCTATTGGAACCATGAAAGCATTCTGAGTCAAGTTTTCTTTTGTGCATAGCTTTCTTTAATATGTGCATCTATACCCTTAGCCTTGAGTTGCAAATCAAACTGCAGAATTCTGACAAGTGCATGTTTCAGTCTGCAGCTTCACTTCAATCATTTCCGTACAACTGTTGCTTTTCAGTGAAACTCCAATTGTGTGAAGATACCGTCTGATTCTTGTATCATGGTTATTAACTGACGACAAACACAATTTCTTCTTAACTATCAAGGGTACCTCTTTGCTTTTTAGAACATCTCAGTCAAGACTATTAAACCAAAGTGGGGATCACCCTAAGTGCAATGGGCTGTGAGAGTAACCTTGGGAGGCAGGAGGAAGAATTTCAGCCTAAACAATGGTCAGAAAAGAGACCTCTCTGCCCACAGAAGGATTGAGAAAGTATCCCAGAAGGGACTCTTTCTAGTTCTCTGGAAAATAAAGACAAGGGAAGGGTCTTTAAGACTTACAAGATTCTGTTGCTGCAACCTCACAATAAAAATAATGTTAGTACTCATGGTTTTAGTTCTCATCCAAACCAACTTGAAGGTCTGACACTAAGATTCAGTCTACATCTTATTGGAACCAATAGCGTAAGTGAACCTATCTCAGTTACTCAGTGAAGCTTCTCTGTTCAAGCCTTCATCCTTGAAATTTCCTTCTGTTAGGGCTGTGCAGATCCCTGAGTGGGTATTTTATTTTGGTGAAGGCTCAAGAAAAGTCCTTCCTCCAGCCTGTGCCTCCAAAATAACATGACCATCTTTTCTTGCAAGTGTAAAGAAACACAGCCACGAAGCTATGGTAGACCTAAATTGACCGCATTCTACCCGTACGGGTAGTCCTTGACTTACAACAGTTCATTTAGCAACCGTTTAAAGTTACAACGGCACTGAGGAAAGTGACTTATGACCATTTTTCACACTTATGACTCTTGTAGCATCCTCATGGTCACATGATCAAAATTCAGACACTTGGCAACTGACTCATACTTATGACGGTTGCCATGTCCAGAGGTCACGTGGTCTAGTCATGCCGGCCACATGACCACGGAGACGTCCTCGGACAAGCGCTGGCTCTTCGGCTTTGAAATGGAGATGAGCATCAGCCCCTAGAGTTGGAAACGACTAGCACGCATGTGCGGGGGAACCTTTACCTTTACCTAGTCCTGATGATCCATCTACCTTACCCTTCCAAAACTAAAAGTTATGCCCCCAGAACTTTAAGAATGGGTAAAGCAATTAACAGCCCCTAACTTAACTAAACTAAGGTTGACTGATATTTAAAATGATTGGATGAAGTTGTATTTTTCATCAAGGGCAATATGATTAATGAATCAAACGCAAGTTAAGAATTTTTCAAATATTTTGGGCAGAGGGTATCACATCTCACATATTCTTGTTGGTGGGATGTTGGTAGCCTTTGATTTTAAGGGATATGGTGAAGAGAAGAGAAGAGAAGAGAAGATTTGTCTGGAAAAGTTCCTATGTTCAGTTTCACTAGCTCTTTCCGCTTCCTATTTTCCTCTTATTAGTTGATTTGGGGGAAAATATTTAGGTGTTCTATTTCATAACATTTTTCTTTTCTTCCTGAGAAAATGAAATGAATCAATCTGATTTTCTATATCAGTTATACATCATTCCAGAATAGGTTCTCCTCTTCAACTTCATTTTTGAAGGCTACACGAGCATTTGCATAGGTATAGTTATAGCTACATTTGTCTGCAATAGTCCTTTCTTTCTACCTGCCTTTTTTGATCAGAGAAAATTTGGAAAGATTGAATACCAAGGGATGGTTTTGTTCCAGGTCACTTATGAAATCAGGATCTGCAAATTAAATTCATTTGCATTAAATTGTGCCCAATCCTTGTTTCTGATGGGCTTCAGAGATGCCTATGAAATTAAACTTCTTCCTGACTTTTTGCTTCTTGAATTTCTTCAATTATTTTTATTGTTCTAAGATCAATCTCAAAGTGAGAAAAGAAACCTTGCAAACATACCAGTGACGGTTAAGTTAGGTACTCTAATTTCCAATTTAATTTTTCTTCTGGTAAAGCAGAAGTGATAATACATCGAACTACGCGAGAAGAGATGATTGTGGCATAAGCTTTTTTTTTAAAAAAAATGTCCTTGCATCTTTTTTTTTTCCATTTAAATTTTTTGATGCATTAGTCAGCCTTAGGATAGAGGTATTATTACATGTTCACTTACTGAGGGGTGGGTTTTTTTTTTAGTTTCTGCTTCAGCAGGAGCTATATTTTCTTAGCACAATTTTCATTCTCATATCTGTTCTGCGCATTTTAATGGAATGATGGCTTGCAAAAATTGGCCTGCTCTGACATCATTCCTCTTAAAAAATAATAATAATCTATAACTAGCCCCACTGTTCTTCACGTGTTTGTATGCTGCTCTCACAATCCTCCAGAACCTTTTTGGATAGAGAGGATCATTGGTTTGAAAGAAGGTCAAAAGAGTCCATCTGTGTTAGATGTCAAAGCAAGAACATCCGATGTTAGCAGCATTCACTGGCTGCTGGGGCCCCCACTGTGGCTGTTGCACCCCCCAGTTCATCTGTCAGAACCTTGTCATTAGAATTTAACAGTCCTTCCTCAACGGGGGAGGGGGGAATTTGACACCACCTATCCCCAATTTGCAATGCAGTCCTTTTGGCTGTTCCAAGAAGATTCCACACCTCTGATTCAGGTGACCCTGAGGTCACAGATAAAATCCCAGGTAGCCACAACAGCTCTCAGAGAGTGTTAAGACCAGTTAACTGCAAGAAAACACAATCTATCCATTTCCACCACCCCCAGCCCCCTCAGCCATCCTGTCAGAACCAATCATTTCCCACCCCCCAACTAATCTCAGCTATCAGTAATTGTTCCTTTCATCTCCCATACCATCCAATGCAACTGATGAAGCTTCCAGGATAGGAAGCGAAAGGTCTTTTTCTTATTCTTCCTCAAAAAAAAAAATCAGTCCATTTGCCTTTTCAAAAATAAAGAGCGCTTTCGATACAATTGTGACCTGGATGACTGAGAATCTTCATAGACCGTAGATCCCCTTCTTTCTCCCATAAATATTGATAGGCCCCCCAGGGACATGCCGGCAGGGTTTCTCCAGACCCCTTCACCGCCTGAGTCCTTTGGGAGAAGGGCGGTATACAAATATAATAAACTTAAACTTAAACTTCTTTAGCAGCAGGGCCAAGAGGCAGTTGCTATTCCACAAAAACGGAGAAGGCAGCCTGGACCATCCCCCTCAGTCAACTAGCTAACATCCTTCACTCAACTGGTCTACTGGATGTCTGAATGCGGGGCACACAGGTGGCATTACGCCCTGCAGGAGATCATAGTTGTTTCTCTAAGCATGTTCAAAGGCCTTAGTACTTGGGTGGTGTGGAGGGACAAGATCTGTCACTAAGAGAAAGAAATCTGATTTATTTAGAGCTTCTCACTAGCAAATGAGATGGATGCCAATGGGGGAATAGGCTTTTTATCATATCCTATTTTATTTCTCTAGGGATTACCAGACACCTGTTTGTTTGTTTGTTTGTTTGTTTGTTTGTTTGTTGCTATTTCTTTTTTTAATCCAGACAAATGTATGAATGAGTTAAGGAAACAAATATGTTTAGTATTCCTATGAATAGCATTGTCTTATTTGTAGATTCTTGCTGATTGTCCATGCTGAGACAGGCATGGACAAACTGGTATTCACCAAATATGTTAGACTACATTTTTCACACTCCTGTGCTGATGAGAGCCAAGGACAAAATATTTGGAGGGTAGCAGCTTGATTCACCCTACCTGATGCAAATGAAGCTGGTGATTTATTGCACCAAATGCTTAGATTTTCAAAAGTAGAGAAATGGTTTTACAGTGTGTAGAACCCTGTCTAGCAATGCAAATTTGTTTATTAACTTCAACTAATTTAGGAATAGCTATGGAATTCAGTATCTGTAAATTCCAGTAAAAAAAATGGCCTGACTAGCCCAACATGTCTCTAAACTATATGTAAATTAGGACATATTTATCATACTTACTATTTGATCACTTTCTGCCAGATCTTACTTTAAAAAAAAATCTGATGTAATTCTCAGCATCTTAAGCCTGTTAAACTAATTCATGTCTGGATGGGGGGTGGGGGGACTTGTGTTAAACATATTTCAACAGGAAAAAAAGGATGCACATTTTGAAAAGGCAAACTTTAAAAGAAACCGAATTATGGTTTTAAAAGTGTGCATGGGTTGAACCTGTCCATTGTGACAACATTTGGTCCTGCAAATTGCAAAGTTATGTACAACTCCCAAAGGAATTACATTTCATAACTCTCTGTTTGGAATAGTAGATGCTATGGCCTCTCTTGGAAACCTGAATTCACAAAATATGAGGGCTCTCCAGTACAGTGCTACCTATTTTATATTCAGACTGAATAGCCACACAGAGAGAAACACAAAGATGCACACAACAAGCTTGTGGAATAATTGTCCAGTGCTCTGCAGATACAAACACATAACAACTAATTTGTCTTGGCATCAGAGAAAGTGACAGAAAACTGGGGTAGATAGATAATCGTGGCCTTGGTGTCAAAAAGGAAAAATGCATTCCACAGAAATGTGCATTGTGTTTACAGCCAATTAGAATCCTATCAGAGCATTCTCTTGCTACTCCAGCCTAATAGAACTTGGGAAGGACACAACCAGTTGTAACAAAGCATCCATTATGTCCCAAGCATTAATTATCATGCCCCAGGTTGTTGTTGGATGATACCCATTCCAGCATCCTGGTTGGATGGTTATGGAGAACTGGGCTGTGTAAGGAGGAAAAAATGAGGAGACTTTTTAAACTTTGGCTTCAATGGAGGGAGGTTACTTACAAGTAAGTATAATAAGTAAATTACTCATCACAATGAGAAAAGAGCAAAGTATCTTGGGATTTATCCAATCCCAGCTATCAAATTCTAAACTAGGGTATTGCCTTCTTAGAAAACAAGCATTTGGGGCAGTTCCCAGTTCTCGGTGATTTAACAGCTTCAAGTTTCTATACTATCTATAGCATTTATCTACGAATGTATTTTATAAGACAGAAATGCTTGGATTAGTTTAGACCTGGCTGCATTAGTATTAGAGGTGTTACTGAGTCCAGTCTGTTAAAATTCCATATTGTTTTGTGAGTTTAAAAAAATGCAAGAAAAAAAAATCCCACAATCATAGAATAATACAGTTGGAAGAGACCTTGGAGGTCTTCTAGTCCAACCCCCTGCTCAATTAGGAGACCCTTGTTGTTGTTGTTAGCTGTGAAGTCGTGTCCGACCCATCGTGACCCTATGGACAACGTTCCTCCAGGCCTTCCTGTCCTCTACCATCTTCTGGAGTCCGTTTAAGCTCACTCGGGATTCGACCCGCCAAATTGCCAACCTTCTGATCGACAAGCTCAGCGTCCTAACCCACTGAGCCACCATGTCCCTAAGAAAGGAAGAGAATGATGCAATGATGAACATTCAATAAATGATTGTAAAATGAAAGAGACACATTTATACCCATTGCTCAGACATCTTGTAACACATAAGATATGTGTATACTCTACTAATAAGAATTCTACCCAATATTCTTCCATCGAGTGTAGTGGTGGCCTAGTGGTGAAGACACTCTCCTCTCACTTGGAAGGTTGAGAGTTCAATCCTGTTGTTGTTGTTAGTTGCGAAGTCGTGTCTGACCCATCACGACCCTATGGACAATGTTCCTCCAGGCCTTCTTGTCCTCTACCATCTTCTGGAGTCCATCTAAGCTCACGCCTCCTGCTTCAGTGACTCCATCCAGCCACCTCATTCTCTGTCGTCCCCTTCTTCTATTGCCCTCAATCTTTCCCAGCATTAGGAGACCCTATACCATTTCAAATAAGTGATTGTCCTGTCTCTTTTTGAAAGCCTCCAATGGGGGAGCACCCACAACTTCTGAAGGCAAGTTGTTCCATTGGTTGATTGTTCTCACCATTAGGAGTTCTAGGTTGCTTCTCTCCTTGATTAGCTTCCATCTATTGTTTCCTTTCTTGTCTTTCGGTGCTTTGGAAAACAGTTTGACCCGATCATCTTTGTAGGAGGCCCTCAAATATGGAAACACTGCTGTCATGTCCCCATTTGTCTTTCTACACCATTTTCTCTAATGTGCACATTGTAAGCTACATTCCAGAATGGATGCATTTGTTTATCCAACTTTCCAAATGTATTCTTTTCTACGAAACTTTCCTGAGTTTGCCTAATTTTTTAATACTTCACCAAATGCAACTGCATATGTAGACAGAAAAAATGGGGGGGGGGGGTTGGTTGTTTGCTTTAGCAATTTAGCTTGGTAAACCCAGCTATGGCTACATACCAAGAAATTCAACCTGGTTCATACTACATGTCTTGCTTGCATTCATGTTTTTTTTAACTGAAATAAAAATACATGGAGTCGCACAATGTAATACCATTTTAATATCTGCTTTTCTTTAATATGCTTATGTGGGTTTGTTTGTTTTTTCATTTTTGCATTTTTGAATTAAGAACGGAATGACATCTTCCTGAAAAGTGAAGCCTTCCAAGTATATTTCAGTTTCCATTTATGTTAAAATACAAATATTTATAATGTTCCTATAAAACTTCAGATCAAACTAACATATTCTTCCTCTCTGCAAAATATAAACCAAGAGGGAGCTTGCCAAGAAGTGCATTTAAATATCCAGAGAAGGATGAAATTTAAATGGTAGCGCTATTCTAGTCCACACAATAACCACACAATAAAGGAAAAAAAGATAGAAAAGAAAGGAGTGGGGAGAGAAAGAAGAATAAACATGTGTCTTCATATCTACTCAAGTGCATTTATAGTTTACCCTCTCTCTTTCTCTCAAAGGTTGGAAATGATACCATGCAGGTCCGTATCTTCCCTTTTTTCAAGATCTCCAAGATCTTCACCGGGAGAATAATTGATCTGCAAGTGTTTCTACTCATAACTTTAAATATTCTCCAAAGCGCCTGAAGGCAGGACAAGATGCAACGGATGGAAACTAACCAAAGAGAGAAGCAACCTAGAACTAAGGAGAAATTTCCTGAGAGTTAGAACAATTAACCAGTGGAACAACCTGCCTCAAGAAGCTGTGAATGCCCCAACACTGGAAGTTTTTAAGAAAAGACTTGGCAACCATTTGTCTGAAATGGTATAGGGTTTCCTGCCTGAGCAGGGGGTTGCACCAGATGATCTCCAAGGTCCCTTCCAACTTTTGTTATTGTTATTGTAAATTTGCTGTTTTGAATCTCTCCCCTCTTTCTCTGGCTAGGTAGCATTGTTGTTGTTGTTGTTAGTTGCGAAGTCGTGTCCGACCCATCGCGACCCTATGGACAATGTTCCTCCAGGCTTTCCTGTCCTCTACCATCTTCTGGAGTCCATTTAGGCTCACGCCTACTGCTTCAGTGACTCCATCCAGCCACCTCATTCTCTGTCGTCCCCTTCTTCTCTTGCCCTCAATCTTTCCCAGCATTAGGCTCTTCTCCAGTGAGTCCTTCCTCCTCATTAGGTGGCCAAAGTATTTGAGTTTTAGCTTCAGGATCTGGCCTTCTAAAGAGCAGTCAGGGTTGATCTCCTCTAGGACTGACCGGTTTGATCGCCTTGCAGTCCAAGGGACTCGCAGGAGTCTTCTCCAGCACCAGAGTTCAAAGGCCTCAATTCTTTTGCGCTCAGCCTTTCTTATGGTCCAACTTTCACTGCCATACATTGCAACTGGGAAGACCATAGCCTTGACTATACGCACTTTTGTTGACAGGGTGATGTCTCTGCTTTTTAGTGTGCTGTCTAGATTTGCCATGGCTTTCCTCCCGAGGAGCAAGCGTCTTTTAATTTCTTGACTACAGTCCCCATCTGCAGTGATCTTGGAGCCCAGGAAAATAAAATCTGTCACTACCTCCATTTCTTCCCCATCTATTTGCCAGGAATTGAGAGGGCCGGATGCCATGATCTTGGTTTTCTTAATGTTTAGTTTCAACCCAACTTTTGCACTCTCCTTCTTCACTCGCAACAAGAGACTCTTTAGTTCCTCTTCACTTTCTGCCATTAGAGTGGTATCATCTGCATATCTTAGGTTGTTGATATTTCTTCCAGCAATCTTAATTCCAACTTTTGACTCCTCTAGCCCTGACTTTCTCATGATGTGCTCTGCATATAAGTTAAATAGGCAAGGCGACAGTATACAGCCTTGCCGGACACCTTTCCCAATTTGGAACCAATCAGTGGTTCCGTGTGCAGTTCTCACTGTTGCTTCTTGGCCCGCATATAGGTTTCTCAAGAGACAAATAAGATGTTCTGGTACTCCCATCTCTTTAAGAACTTGCCACAGTTTGTTATGATCCACACAATCAAAGGCTTTAGCATAGTCAATGAAGCAGAAGTAGATGTTTTTCTGGAACTCTCTAGCTTTCTCCATGATCCAGCGTATGTTGGCTATTTGATCTCTAGTTCCTCTGCCTCTTCGAAATCCTGCCTGTACTTCTGGTAGTTCTCGATCCACATACTGCTGGAGTCTAGCTTGTAGGATTTTAAGCATAACTTTACTAGCATGAGAAATGAGTGCAATGGTGCGATAGTTTGAACATTCTTTGGCACTGCCTTTCTTTGGAATTGGAATGTAAACTGATCTTTTCCAATCCTGTGGCCACTGTTGAGTTTTCCAAATTTGCTGGCAAATTGAGTGTAGCACTTTTACTGCATCGTCTTTTAAGATTTTGAATAGCTCAGCTGGAATACTGTCACCTCCACTAGCTTTGTTGTTGCTCAGCTTTTCTAAGGCCCACTTCACTTCACATTCTAGGATGTCTGGCTCGAGGTCAGTGACCACCTCATTGTGATTATCAGGGACGTTAAGCTCATTCTTGTATAGTTCTTCTGTGTAATTTTGCCATCTCTTCTTAATCTCTTCTGCCTCTGTTAGGTCCCTGCCATTTTGGTCCTTTATCATGCCCATTTTTGCATTGAACGTTCCCTTCATCTCTCCAATTTTCTTGAAAAGATCTCTGGTCCTCCCTATTCTATTGTTTTCTTCTATTTCTTTGCACTGTTCATTTAAGAAGTCCTTCTTATCTCTTCTAGCTATTCTCTGGAATTCTGCATTCAATTGGGCGTATCTTTCTTTTTCTCCCTTGCCTTTTGCTTCCCTCCTTTCCTCAGCTATTTGCAAAGCTTCCTCAGACAGCCATTTTGCTTTCTTGCATTTCTTTTTCTTTGGGATGGTTTTGGTTGCTACCTCTTGTACAATGTTGCGAACCTCTGTCCATAGTTCTTCAGGCACCCTGTCTATCAGATCTAATTCCTTAAATCTATTTGTCACCTCTACTGTATATTCAACGGGGATATGATTTAGTTCATACCTGACTGGCCTGGTGCTTTTCCCTACTTTCTTCAGTTTAAGCCTAAACTTTGCAACAAGAAGCTCATGGTCTGAGCCACAGTCAGCTCCTGGTCTTGTTTTTACTGACTGTATAGAGCTTCTCCATCTTTGGCTGCAGAGCATATAGTCAATCTGATTTCTGTGTTGACCGTCTGGTGATGTCCATGTGTAGAGCCGTCTCTTGGGTTGTTGGAAAAGAGTGTTTGCTATGACCATCGTATTCTCTTGACAAAATTCTATCAGCCTGTGCCCTGCTTCATTTTGTACTCCAAGGCCAAACTTGCCTGTTATTCCGGTTATCTTTTGGCTTCCTACTTTAGCATTCCAATCCCCCATGATGATAAGGACATCATTTTTTGGTGTTAGTTCTATAAGGTGCTGTAGGGCTTCATAGAACCGGTCAATTTCATCCTCTTCAGCACTGGTGGTTGGGGCATAGACTTGGACTACTGTGATATTGAATGGTTTGCCTTGGATTCGAACTGAGATCATTCTGTCATTTTGAGGATTGTATCCCAGTATTGCTTTTCCTACTCTTTTATTGACTATGAAGGCTACTCCATTTCTTCTGAGGGATTCTTGCCCACAGTAGTATACCTGATGGTCATCTGAATTAAATTCACCCATTCCTGTCCATTTTAGTTCGCTGATACCTAAGATGTCGATGTTCAGTCTTGTAGCATAGTAACATTTTTATGCCTAAGAGTGAATCGCAACATATTCCAGTCATTATAATTTAAATTCAAAATATTAACAATTCTAAGGTAACAGAGTTTAACACCAAGAAGAACATCTGGTCAAGTTAACCCCATTTCATTAAGTTGGGATGTGCAGAACAGCTAACTCTCTTTCAGCTATTATCTTTGGAGAGAGATTGTTCAGAAGAGATTCCTAACTCATTCGTTTTTAAATTCATTCTTTTCAGATAATTCTGGTCCCAACATTTTTGTTGTCTTAATGATTTTGGTTCTACCCCCACATTCCATATTTGAGAAACTTCTGTCTTCTTCCTTCCTTCCTGGTCAGATTCTTATTCAATTTTGCCAAATTGCAAATCAAGTTTAGGCATGGATCTTTTTTGCTAGCCAAGGAACCATAGGAATTTTTGTCCCCCCACTCCTCTTTTTATCCCACTATCAATAGCTGCACTTTTAACCTTCTAGAAGGAGATCTCCTTCCTAAGGTGCATCTTTCGCCTTCCAGGTTTCCTGCTTCACTTCCCCCCAGTGCATTTTTAAGCTTTCTGGAATGAGTCCCATGTTTGACCTTAGCTGAAAGCATCTGCATTCTTCATCTCTGAACCTTTGATCTCAGCTAACATTTAAGAATATGGAATTGTTCAGAAAAAAGAAAAAAGAATTAAAGATAATTACAATGCGACCGTGTTCACAACAGCTCTTTCTGCACTTACTGTGTACAATCTGTTGTTTTAAGGTTCTGGAATTTAATTAAGGTGCTTGCCAATGCTGCTTTCATGGTACAACTGAAATGGACTATTTTTCATCTACTTAAAAGGCACCACACTCTCAGCAATAATCAAGTACTCTTGAGGAACATTCAGAAGCATAGCTGGTGCAGGCTGTGGCAGCCTGGGCAGTTCTTGGAGCCTACTGGTCTGCAAGCTGCATTGGCTTAATTAATTGGGTGTAATTCACGTTGTTGGTAATCACCTTTAAAGCCATCCATGGATCCAAGCTACTTGAGAGACTGTCTCATCCCACTAGGATTGGCCTCCCTCACCCATGAAGGCAGAGGAGGCATGCTGTGGGCCCTGTTAGCCTGATTATTTGAGTGAGTGGGATCCAGTAGAAGGGTTTTTTCTGTTTTGCAGTTGTCTGGTGGAACATCTTGCCCACCCCCACCTCCCAGTGTGAGTTCATTCCCAACCTTCCTGATCTTCCAGAAGAACCCAAAGACCTTTCTCTGTCAGTTAGCTTGGGGCTCCAATGGGGGAGCATCGCAATGGAGGTGGTTGATTGATTCACAATGGATCCCACCTCTCCTTTACCCCCCACCATCCAACTCCTTGCCCTCTCCATCTTTTAATTGGGCCATCATGTTTTGGATTTGTATTAACGTATTTATGTTTTTCATATATATAGGGTCTTTGTTATGACTGTAAACCACCCAGAATTATCTTGGGGTAATATGAACGGTCCATAAATTTTAGAAATAAATAAACAAATACGTGAATGAATTGCGGAGTTGAGACAAATAATGAAGAACATCCTATTCTCACTATTTTTGGCTCCAACAGACCGCAACACACACACACACACACACACACACACATTCATTCATTCGCCTATGCAGCCAACTGCCAAGAAAATGACAGATAGCTCTGTCCAAAATGATCGTTTGCAAAGCAATCATGAAATTATGCCAAAGATCACATTAACTTACACTCGGCTTGTTCTCCCTCCTTGCTGTATGCTGTTTATTTGTACCTCTCAGTAAAAAAAAATTAGTAACAACAACAACAACAGTTCTAGCTTTGAAATACACTTCAGTTTCCCACCACCACCACCTTGAAATACAAAAAAAAAATGCATTTATCATTTCACAAGTGGGAGGGGGATTCACAGAGGCCAAAACGATCTGGACCTGTCTACTTCCATGAATTTCTTCATATTTATTACCTCCTTGTTCAGCAATGGAATGGTGGTAATTTATGGCTGGGTGTTTGTAGAAATCATCTACTAGTGATGTAATAAAGAGCTGAGAGCCCTGGAAACTCCAATAAATGGCGAGGTAGCACTGAAGAAAAAAAAGAAGTCATTAAATCAATAATGCCAAGGACTGGCTCTTAGCTGTGCTGAAGCCAATAATATCATAAAGTTTTATACTGACTTTAGCATGAGAAAATGTTATTACCCATGGCATGAAGTGACAAAAGAATTTAGATCTGATAGACTCACCATCTAAAGAGAGGAATAAGTGATTCTCTGATCTGGAACTTTTGTTAGAAAAGAAGTTGTTTATAGCAACAAATTACAACTACTATTTCAAGATCCCCAGATAAAATGTTATTTTATTGTTGCAGAATGGAAATAGACAAAGAATGGGTCAAAGATATGGCTTCAAAACTGAAGTAGAGAGGTTTGGGTCAGTGAGATATATCTTCCTCGATAATAATGTATACCATGGAAAAATGGCACATAATTTCTGGAGATAATGAGTTTATGGGGAAAATGCTACCTTTATATTTCGTTCGCCTGCAGAGTCTTGATCAGACATGCAAAGTCATGTTAAGCAATATTTTCAGGTGAAAATATTCACATACAAGCAAGCTTATCCTGCATAGTCAGTTTCACACACAAGGCATTTCAAACTGTGCAGTCAAGCGTTGATTAATCCACATTTGGTCAATTACACATTTCTAAGCAAGTTGAAAATCAACCAGAGGTTTACCTCTGCACAAGTATACCATAGTAGTGACATTTCCATAGTAACCTGTTATAGGGTATACTTTGTTATAGCAGCTGTTTCAAAGATAGCGGTCTTCTTGCTTTGGATGGGATCCTACAAACTTGATTTTAGTGGGAGGATGGCAAAATTCCCCATTGCTGCATATACATTTAAAAATAAAGTGTTTTTAAAGCAGGTTTTGTCAATTGCATTGTATACCTTTTAATAATCAAAACTCTTCCTTTGGGACAACACTAATGCACAAAACACATACACACACACACACACTTGGTTAAAGAAAAGAGATTTGGGGCTTTCATAGCCACCCATGCAATATAGGGGCATGTAATTGTTTATGGTCAAAAATATCCAACTGACTTCCATTTAGGCAGTAACTTGATCAAATAATTTGTAGAAAGGATGTTAATCTGTTTGGGAAAAGCCACTGCTTATTTTCCAAAATAGACTAACCCAATGAAAACATTGTTTTGTTTTTTTAAGCTAGTTGTCTATTGCAGCCTGCTGTTAGGTGAATCATAAAGATGCTTTGCACAAAATGGGTTTGCTTTTGTAGCTTTTCATCCAGCAAAGAAGCATCTCCCAAAGGGAAATATCAGATCTGATTATTTTTCTGAAGCACATGGGAGGTTTGGCATGTATGTACAGATACAGATACAAAGATGCATTCCAAAATCTCCAAATATAATCTTGCGGTTGGTTTGATTTTTGTTTCCATCCCAGGCTATGTGTTGCCGTAACTTTTCCCCACCCCCCACCCCCAAGAATAAATGCATATTTCTCCACTTTCAAAGAAGCAGATTGAAGTGGCCACAAAAATGTGTGTCTACGGTTAAAAAAAAACAAAAATCTAAAAGCCTCCGATCACAAGCTGGCATCTGGATTCTTCACAAAACGAAAGCAAACAGCATCAGCGTGAAAGGTAAAAGCTAGTTTGAAAGTCACAGATCGTTTCTCTGTAGCAAGAATGAGATGCTTTAATATAAGCAAATGCTTTAAGTGTGTAACATCCCTTCACAATCCAATCAGAGACACCTTAATAAGAATTCATGTTCCCTCCCCCCCACCCCCCACCCCGGTCTTGTTTAAAAGCAAAACACACCCTTTGACTCCATTTTACAAATACATTTTAAAAGAAAGAATGTTGGGAAAGGAAATAAGAACAAAGACAACACAAGTTATATTTTCACATTATAAAATCATAGCTCAGCTAATAAAATCAGGGTGTGCTACATGCTCGCTGCTATTGTATAAATTATGAATAATACATCAAGGGGAAAAAACATAAACATTTCCAATGGAATCAAACCTACATGGGAATGAATAAAACATCCCATCACAGTGGGACTTGTGCTTGCTGGTTTGATAAAATGGATGTTTGTGTTTGTGAAGGAAACAATGAGTGAAGGAGAGGCAGAGTAAAGGAAGAGTGAAAGGAAGTGATTCCAAATGTATTGTTGTTTTCATTGTCAGTATCAAACACAGTAGGCAAAACATGGCAAGAGAAGAGCTAGTTAACATATAAAATTCACTTCATCCAAAAATGAGGAGAAAAAGAAATATGGTGAAGAGAGACTAACCTCTATCCATAGTGTTGCAATGAAAATGTTGGTTGGGCAGCACGTTAAATATATCACTTTGGTTGGGGGGGAGGGGTTCTCAATTGCATAAAATAAGCTTGTCCCAAAGCTGCTTTTTCAAAAGGCAACTGGACTTAATTTTTCCTTGAAGACATTTTGCTTTTCATTCAAGAAGGTTCTTCAGTTCTGACTGAATGGTAGAGGATGGAAGGATTTATATTCCTTGCAATCATCTGCTCATTAGCATTCGTCCTGTGAGTCCTTGAGGCCAATGGGTGTGGAATCTTCTTGGAACTGCTGAAAGGACTGTGTTGTAAGCAAGAGGTAGGTGGTGTCGTATCCTTCCCCCTTTGTTGAGAGAGGGCTGCTCGGTCTTAAGGTATATGACCTCTTTGACCCCTCTTTCAAACCAGTGGCCCTCTCTGTTCACATTCAGTCAGAACTGAAGACACTTCCTGGATGAGAAGCGAAACATCTTCAAGGAAAAACAAAATTTTGAAAAAGGACTTTTGGGACAACTATCATCTGCAGGGCTGAGAATCCCCAGAGACATAAAATGAACTTCTTATGACTGTCATCCAGATAAGTGGATTCTTTACTAAGTCTAATTGCAGTCAATGGGACTTCATTTTTATTAAATACATCTTCCTTTCTCCAAAGATTTTTACAGGAGAATCAGAAGATTTATCTTCCAGTTATTATTCTTTCTTCTTAATGCATGAGTGGCATTGAATTTGGGACTCTCCCAGGATGTGCTGGTGGTGACACCTAATTGATAAATGCTGGCTGACATCCAACATTTTGAAATAAATGAAAGAAATACTTTACCATCTAAAGAAATGCCATCTGCAGCCAATATATTCATATTATAAAATGACATTAAGGCCATACCATTTGTTAGTGATCAAGCAGAGTTGTTTATGTAACAAACTAATGCATAAGAGTGATGAAGACAAAGTGTGTGCTTGTGTGTGTATATGTGTATGTTGGGAAGGAGCACTTTTAGTTTGCTGTGTTGTAATTCTTATTTAAGGACCTTAAACATATTGGTAGGCTATGTTTCTGTTTACTTAGGAGATATGTATTTTATTTCTCTGATGCATATAAAGGCATGTGTCTCATGTTAACAACTCCATCAAACCAATATGTCCATCTGGTGGGAACGGGGATCTGATATGCAATTTAAATAGCAGTTCTGTGGATGTTGTAGTTTTCATTGGTTCATTAGATTAATATTGTTTCCACTAACTATATTTTATACTTCCTATTTTAGATGAATGAATAAGATTGAAAAGCATAGGGTACTCACATATACCAGTGACCTAACACAGCTTTCCTGCTAGCTTCTTAATGTGGCTTGAGGGGCAGAGGAAGGAAAGAAGGGAGGGAGGGAGGGAGGGAGGGAGGAAGGAAGGAAGGAAGGAAGGAAGGAAGGAAGGAGAAGAGGAAGAAAGAAGGGATGAATGGAGGGAGGAAGGAAGGAAGGAGAAGAGGAAGAAAGAAGGGATGAATGGAGGAAGGAAGGAAGGAAGGAAGGAGAAGAGGAAGAAAGAAGGGATGAATGGAGGGAGGGAGGAAGGAAGGAAGGAAGGAGAAGAGGAAGAAAGAAGGGATGAATGGAGGGAGGTAGGGAGGGAGGAAGGAAGGAAGGAGAAGAGGAAGAAAAGGGATGAATGGAGGGAGGGAGGGAGGGAGGAAGGAAGGAAGGAAGGAGAAGAGGAAGAAAGAAGGGATGAATGGAGGGAGGGAGGGAGGAGGATCTAAGAATTCTTAGGAATAATCAGGTCTTTTTTGTTTGAGAAACGGAGAGAGAAAAGAAAGCAGCACGTATTCCTCTTCAAACTGAAATCTTTCATCTTTGTTTCTCTTGGCTTATTGTCACCAACTTTAGGCGCATTGAGAAAGGCTGCATTTGTGCCTTTCAACTGTATAAAACAGAGATAAACCAAGCTCAGCAGAATGAAACTAAAAAGCATCCATTGTACATATTTAATGGAACTCCAAAGAAAACATTCAAGGACAAAGACTCCATTCCTAACAGCCCTCTTTAATGAGCCTCCCATTCGGGCATCTTTGTCCTGCCTGGAAGATTGCATGTATCATTTTATGTAAATTAGTTGCATCTCTCACTTTTTCAAGGTTCCGAGTAATCTGTGCATATCTTTATATTACTTTTCAGAGCCATTAGCCAGGATGAGTTCACCTTTTTATTCTCTTTGCGTGCTGAATGTGTTTTATTTTTGGGGGTGCAGAGGGCAGCTGTTACGAAGAAAGTCAGCAAAACCAGACACATCCCATTATCTATATTTCTTCTTCCTTTCCCTTCCCTCCCATTCGTAATAATTTATTAACAAAATCAAAATTTGGATTTTTAAGAGACTGTTTTTCATTACTTCAGGCTTCCCGCTATCTGGCCTCCACCCCGCATCCCTTGCAATTCGATAGTTTGCTGATCTGATCTAAGTAGCTTTGAATAGAAATATCAAAGAACGATAACTTGGTTTTCATAGGTGCCAAGTCAATTTATGTTGCAAGTAATCTTTAAATTATGAAATGAATGGTGAAAGGTTTGTTTTTTTTAAAAAAATAAGTTAATAAAAATGATTTGCTGGTTTGGAGGAAGAGAAACTATATCTGGTATCACTACTTCCCAAGTTCCATTTTTTAATTTATTTTATTTATTTATTTTATTTATTTAAATTTATATACCGCCCTATTCCCGTAGGACTCAGGGCGGTTTACAGGGAAAATTAAAAGTTAAAATACATCACATACAATTAAAATCAATTAAAACTAAGATTAAATTAATCCCTGAACTTAACTAAAACCCCATTAATTAAATAATTAAAACCCCTCAGTTTTAAAACAACAACAACAGCTGAGTATGAGTCTGCTTATATTCAAAAATTTCTGTCCATAGCAAACTATAGTAAGGTTAAAAGAGCAAACAGGTGTGACCATATCATCACACATGCCACAATTATATTCTTTACCGGGACATCTCATGTTGGGATCATCATCATATAAAAGATGAGAAGTGTTGAGATATACTAGAAAAATTACCTTTGATTCAATTTGAGAAAGAATTGTTCTTTTTTTGCAAAATGTAACAGGCAAATTCTTCTTTTTGTTTACCCCACTAGATACAAAAGTTGTTGGATTCTTGATTATTTTTCTTGGATTTTTTTTTTAAAATACGTTTATTAATTCCAGAGGCAGCTCAGCCCAGATATTAGTGTGAAGGAAAGAGGGTAAAGACCAGGGCTTTTTTTTCTCATAGAACGCTCAGAACGGAGTTCCGGCACCTTTTTTGGATGGAACCTTGTAGGGTAGGCAAGGCGGGTTATATGACATGTGTGAGTTCCGGCACCTTTTTCTTTTTACAAAAAAAGCACTGGTGAAGACAGACTCTCCCTAATAGTTTTCAGAATATATGTTAGGTCCAGAAAGTAGAGTCCTTAGTCTGAGAAAATTCTGTTTATAAGAATGAAACAATAAAGAACTCAGTTTGGAAGATTCACTACTGTCATTCTTGGTTTGGGGCCTGACATCATCTGAATTGTTTCGATTTCAGTTTGCCAGTATTACTTGTTCTGCTGCATGTTTCCTTGTTTACCATGAAATTTGCTTTCCCCCCCCCCCACAACTTATTCTTTTACTTTTGTGTCATTCCTTATAACTTATAAGAGCAAGAGACGGCTTTAAGGTGTTTAGCCATTGATCTTATATAAGGTGGCTTGACTGGAAAGGATGATAAGAGTGCTATTAAATTAACATATTTTTACAAAAGTGGTGAAAAAACCCAAGAACAACTAAATTGAGCTTGAGACTTCTATTTAAATTTAGATGTTTGCAATCAAGCCTTTGCAGAAGGAAATCCATTTTTACCACTCAGTGGATTTGTAATGCACAATGCACAATTTATCTTCCCCCCCCCCCCGCCGATATTTAGATAACTGATTATCCCAGGCATGCTGAACATGTTATTAAACAGCCATCAAAATGTTGAATTGCAAAGGGTCAAGTCAGGTGTCCTAAATGATAAGTTACAAGTAAAAAGGCTGCTGACCATTAAATCATTGCTCACCATGCTAATCAAGTCATTGATTCACTTTAGAGAATGTATCAGCAGTAAGAAATATTCAAATTGGGATACAAATTGAAAATACTTTCTTCATCCTGGAATGCTTTTTCTCCATTTACGAATGGGAGCTGATATTCTTTATTGGAAAAACTGAAGCAGTCCCCTGCATTCTTATAGAAAAGTTAAAAAGTGCCCCTGTAATGCATAATAACAGTCATATAGTCCACTCTTCCTGCAAGCTTTTCATGTTTGTCTGTAAATATTTAAAACATCTGACACAGCCAAGCCTGGAGGCCGTTTTAACTTAATTTTTTAAGAATGATGGAAGTCTTACTATTTCAAATAGCATTACCAAGGAGAGTTCTATTCCATACCTGGGCTTTGAAAGTGAGTTTTGAATTGAAGCTTAAGACCAAATACTAATGATGTCAATGGGGCTTTACCTACATTTTATATGCCTACTAGACAATGTTGGTAGTGCAGCATTGATAGAAATAATGAATAATCCAAATATGCCCACTGCAGTTATTCATCTTTGCACAGCTTTTTCTTATTAAACATATAAAGATTAGATAGAGCTATGCATGAGAAAGATGTACAAAATATCGCAAAGTATAAGCAAAGTTAAATGTCAATAAAATGCTCTTTCTTTCTTTCTTTCTTTCTTTCTTTCTTTCTTTCTTTCTTTCTTTCTTTCTCACACAGATTTGCTGCTGCTGGGCTGAGAAGCAGGCATATCCAAAAAGTGGAGGTGAGCTCATCTTGGGCCTTCCTTCCTTCCTTCCTTCCTTCCTTCCTTCCTTCCTTCCTTCCTTCCTCCTTCCTCCTTCCTCCACCTCCCTCCCTCACTTCCTTCCTTCTTTTCTTCCTTCACCTCCCTCCCTCCCTTCCTTCCTCCCTCCCCTCCTTCTATTTATTTATTTGTTTGCTTGTTTGTTTGTTTAATATTTACATCACTTACATCATTGTGGGCTAAACCAAACACAATGGACATTGGGATAGAGAAGATGGATATGTACACAAGGCGTCATGTGTGGAAGCCATGTGAGGTTTTCCACTCTTCTCTACGAGCCAGAGTTTTTCTAAATTTATTTTACAGGTGCTCCTCAACTTACAGCCATTCACTTAGCAACTATTTGAAATTACAATGGCACTGAAAAATGTGAATCTCCATAGTCACGTGATCAAAATTCAGCTGCCTGGGTTTGAAGTTTGGAGACAGGTAGGCAGAAAACAAGGAGCTTATCACCAGATATATTCTTTTGTAAACAATGAGCAGTTGCACCTAAAAACACAAGCTGGCAAGTAATCCCTTATGACAGGGCAAAAGAAAGCATTGCAGAGTTTAAAGCTGGGGTGATTCATATATATATATATATATATATATATATATATATATATATATATATATATATATATATATATATATATATATATATATATATATATATATATATATAAGGTAAAAGGTAAAGGTTCCCCCGCACATGCGTGCTAGTCGTTTCTGACTCTAGGAGCCGGTGCTCATCTCCGTTTCAAAGCCGAAGAGCCAGCGCTTGTCCGAGGACGTCTCCGTGGTCATGTGGCCAGCATGACTAGACGCCAAAGGCGCACAGAACGCTGTTACCTTCCCACCGGAGTGGTCCCTATTTTTCTACTTGCATTTTTACGTGCTTTCGAACTGCTAGGTTGGCAGAAGCTGGGACGAGTAACAGGCGCTCACTCTGCTACACGGCACTCGGGATTCGACCTGCCAAACTGCCGACCTTCCGATCGACAAGCTCAGCGTCCTAACCCACTGAGCCACCGCGTCCCTATATATATATATATATATATATATATATATATATATATATATATATATATATATATATATATATATATATATATATATATATATATATATAACTAGATATGCAAAATCCTTCTAGAAAACTTACTTTGTCACATCTATGGTTGCTGTACTAAAACTGGAATAAAGTATCTATTATCAGCAAAAGCAGAATTCTTGTCTTCTCGAGAGACAGCTCAATTTCAGAAGGGGTGGGGATTGTTCTGTACCAGCCTACTACCGGCCCTGCAGAAAAGGCAGGGACAACCCCTTTACAAAAAGGCAAGAGGCTGGAACTAAGCCTGCCAAATTTATTGACATAAAACAGAGCAAACACAGCCAAACAAAAACACAAACCATGAAACAGTTGCCTTCAGCAAACCAGCCCTCCCACGCATTCCCCTTTAAAAACAGTTCAAGGCGTGGCTTCTCTCTGCCTCCTTCCGAGGTGCCCCATTGCCTTCCTCTGTTTACTCCTGATTGACTGCCTCCCGCGTCGGGCGTCCTTGAACAGGGCCAGCTGTGGGTCATCTTCATCCACGCTGTCAGGCTCACACAGCTGGGTCTGCGTAGTGACCAGATGTGAGGCGCCTGGCTGAGGGCTCTGCGAAGCCTCCGGGCTGTTCTCTGCAGGCTCTCCAACACCCCCCTCCTCCTCCTCTGAATCGTCCGACCCAACTGCCGAACCCACAGGCTGACCCTGAATCACAACAGGGATGGGGAAGAGTATTGCAGAGGTCTTATAGGCAACTTCTGATCCTTCCTCCTGAAGGAAAAAAAATTCCAAGTCAGCCAAATAAATAATAAGATCACATTTTCTAACCCCCCCCCAAAAAAAACATGTTATCCAGAATAAAGTTAGATCCTGCTTCCCATCATTCCAGAATGCAGTTACATGAAGGCAGCTTCAGCCAAATGGTAGAAAAATAACCTTAATAACAGAGCACTTTGATAGTGCAGTCCATTATCAAGAGAAGTGAGAGTTTTTCTTCACTGGATGTCTTCAACCTGTGATCTGAAGAATTATTTGCTGTAGATGCTTTAATTGGTATTCCTGCACTGAGCAGTGAGTTTGACTCAGTTGCTAACTGATTCTTTCCAATGCTATTATTTACCTGGGAATTCTGCAGAAGAGGTCTCCAAAGATATTCTGGAATGCAAAAAGACATGTATTCATATTTATCATGAACTATAAAAGTGATCAATACAAAAGAAAAAGCATTCTGTATGTATTTATCATTCAACAGGGGATAAAAAATCAAGTCACTTTCTCTTCCCAGTTCTTTCCACTTCAAAGCCCACGTACAAAAATTTCAATCAAATAAAATCTCATTGATGAGGAGGACTTCTCTCACCAGAAAGGCTGTCATCGAACTTAAAGGTCTGTATTATTTTATCTCTATATATTTTTTTTATTTTCTTTGTAAAAGCAAGACTAAAAATGTTCGATTTGGCTTGCTTCTTCTTTTTTTTAAAAAAAAAAGAATTATCCAGTTGCAACATCTGGTACATTTTGGTTTGATCAAAGCCAAACAAGAGAGAATTTATTGTTGCCAATAAATATTGTACAAGAAAATGATGTTCAATAAAAATTCAGAATACTTGTGAACTTGTCTTAGATAATCAACTTGTAGCTTCTTGCTGTTCTTCACTATCATCAAAATATGCCTCTTGGAAAAACAGCTCTGTGTTGACCCAATTTAACATTGGGTAATTTGCACAGATTATGCCACTTCATTTGTATGATGTGAATAAACATTCTGTAATAACTCTTTTGTGACTATTAAGTTATGCTTATTTTCAGGACAAATTTTAATATACTTTTTTTTAAAAAATCTGCTTTTTTCTCTGACTCATCAATCACCTTACCTATTTGTGTGTCCTCCAACTCCAGTCTGAACACCCCTACAACATCTCTAGATTTTCAAAATATTGTGACAAAGCTGCCCACTTTCAACACCCCAGTTGTTAACTTTGTAAATAGTTTAGGGATGAAATAGCATCCATTATGACTGCTTTAGGTGGCGCAGTGGTTAGAATGTGGTACTGCAGGATAATTCTGCTGACTGCTGGCTGCCAGCAGTTCGGCAGTTCGATCCTGACCGGCTCAGAGTTGACTCAGCCTTCCATCCTTCCAAGGTCGGTAAAATGAGGACCTAGATTGTTGGGGGTGATATGTAAACCACTTAGAGGGGGCTGTAAAGCACTGTGAAAAGGTATATAAGTCTAAGTGCTATTGCTATTTAACTTTCTTAAACTCTGCCCATATCCATACTGGGGGGAAAAGGTGATGAAATGCTGAACAGGAACATCTGTAGCCCTGAAAGATATTAATTTGAGAAATGTGATTTCCAAGCAAAAAAGTCTACCGAGTCCCCTTTTATAATGAACTTCCCCCAAACAAATATTCCTGGGTGTGAATTAAAAATA